>NC_140998.1:204151914-204206914 GCF_052327205.1 Somniosus microcephalus | reverse complement strand
CTATCTATCTATCTATCTATCTATCTTTCTATCTATCTATCTATCTGTCGTTCTATTTTTTATGATGTATCTATCTATCTATCCATCTATCTATTTATTTCTTTATAAATCTATCTATCTAACAATCGCTCTCTTTATATAACATCGGTTGTCTGTCTCTTTTACTTCCATATTCCTTTCATAAAATACAATTTATTATGAAATCAAACAATGCATCGTTGAGGGAAAGAAAGACGAGAATAGGATAGGATCATGAGGGGAAGGAGACTGGGGAATCAAGCTGAGAGAGAGCGAGCTCTGACTTTACCCTTGTGACAAACTTTGTCATGAATGGACCGTTAAGAGAGGAGCCAGTGGAAGTTGACAGAGGTATGGGTAATTCTAGTAAAGTGGCAATTATAGAAACGTGATGGAGTATTGGGAAGTTGACGGCGTAGGTGATGTGACTGGATTGAGGAGATTGGGGAAGCAAAAGTGATTGGGGAACAGGTGGGAATGGAGTCATTTTCGCTGCATTTACCCCGAATTTTTCAGGACAAATTCAACACACCGGCATTGGTGTTCCTTTCTGCACTGAAACATGCAATAAAATGAAACTGAAAGGACATCAGAAAGTTAGAGTAATATAGGGAATCAGTCGCGGGCGTGATAGAAGTGGAAATAGGTAATGGGTGAGAGGCACATGAGAACAGAGAACGAGTGATACAGAGAGTGAATGGAGCGAAAGAGGAGATAGAGGGAGCAAAATGGAAATGAGAAGTCCTCAGAAACAGGTAATAGACACCACACTCTCTGAACTGCCATGCATCCTGTGACTGAGAAGAGCGAATAATAAAATACTTATAAAATGCACCTAATGCAATTTCAATTAAACCTTGCCAGTATAGGTTCCTCATTTGTAATGGGACCTGTCTGTGTGAACTGTTCGAACTGTAATTAGAACCTCCCGAAAGTGCAAGCATTGGAGCCCCAACAATACCAGCAGGTTCTAATTACAGTGAATAATCTTTCCATAATTATTTCCGGTATATAGGTGGAGATGTGAATTAACCATTGACATGTAGAAATACCAAACATAACCAGCGCAATTTCAAGAGTATTCGGTCGCAATTTCTAGATTACCCCCAAAAGAGGAAATTTTATGCTTGCAGTTGCGCTGGTTAGGTTAGGCTTCAGGTTTCCGCCAAAATTCATTTGCAGATCACGAACCGAAGATGAATCAGTACATTCGGGTATCGTAATGGAATGGAATTGCTTCTTTATTGCCATCAAAATGTATTCCTTATAAGAATGTAACCTGGTGCAGTTGTATTAATACAGAAGAAAATGGATTCTTCAATAACAATAATCGGTTTCATCGAAATGAAATAATTTTTGATATGTGGAAACTTTGAAAATATGCCTGTGCACCAAAGAAAATGTGCGCAATTTTATGATCCTTCTAGAACCACCATAACTTTCGATTTCGACCTGGGGGGCAAAGCCAAGTTTGTGGGTGGAGCCTGATTGGGGCAAATTAAATCCTGAAAGAGCATAAAAGATGATGCAAACCAGGAGCATAAATGGTCTGACGCGTGGAGCACTTACGTTTAAATTTCCATGATATTTTGCACTGGTTCTGCCGAATTTCGCAATTTAACCTGGGTGCATGGCCAGCTTTGCGGGTGGAGCCAGATTCGAGTAAATTAAATCTTAAATAAAAACAAGCAGATGCTCACGTGTTGTCTGTCTTGAATGAGTGGAAAACAGATTGACAGATCTAGTGATTATTTTTTGCCCAAATACACAATGGTTGCTCAAATCAATTGTGTCTCTTCACCTCTCACAGAACTTCCCTTTTGTTCTGTCATCCCCTCCCACATTTCCCAGTCCCCAAACTTACTTTTTAATTTGTTTCATTCCCTGATTTTTTCTCAGTTCTGATGAAGGGTCTTCGACCTGAAACGGTGACTCTCTTTCTCGCTCCACGGATGTTGCCTGGCCTCCTACATTTCCAGCGTCTCCTGCTGTTATTTTGGGCGTCCAAATAAAGGATGGGCTAGAAATTGAAGTTGGAGTACCTCTAGATTACGCTTCTGACCCGCGAAATAATTACGAAATTACCTGCTGGCGGCCAGGCTGCGAACATTTGTGTTCTCAGGCCTCATAGCAGAGGGCAGCGTAATGGCCCACGAATCCCAGGGGCACAGGCAGTGCGGTAGAGTAGTTGGGACCACATGGGCCAGGTCCTCCAATGATAAAGGAGAATTCCATTGCAGTCATTTCCGAAGGGAGTCCACTAATGATATGCAATGGAATCCCGAAATGTACGACTTACATAATTAACAAAATGAGAATTTTATTCATAATTACCTTCATTCCACCAAACTCAATGGACCAGAATTTATGTTGGCTTTGACGGCATCGCTGAACCCCGTCCTCCCTAAACCTTCAGTTTGTGCCCTGCAAGTTCCGGGTTGCCACAAGTGTTGCGCATGCGTGCACACTCGGAAATTCAGAACTGTCAAGTTACAACTTATCAGATCTACCGAACCAACTGAGAAATCAAATTCACTGGCACAGAGTTGGGCTATTTGCCAAATTACTGTCCAGCAATTGCCACAAAGCACTGATGGCTGGAAAAGCAGGTGGAGGGCGTGCTTTCACTAGCATAGCGTGTAATATAAATCTTCAATTAAAAATTTTAAAATCAGAAATGATGCACATAAACTTTAAATTAGTTAATGCAAATAATGTCCCGGCTTTAAATGTTTAAAATTATTTTTCAAATAAATTACATTTTTACTGTCTTTGGCGTGATTGAGGGACTTTTAATTAAATTTGAAAATCAGAAAATTTATATTTATTTGTCTAAATTGTTTAATTATTTGGTGATTCCACTATATGTCCTCAAGGGTGTCCGTTGAGAAGTGACTGCAATGAAATCCTCCATTCCCAATAGAGGATCGGTTCTACGTGATCCCAAGGACGCTCCCGAACCTCTTGCTTCCCTGGGATCAGTGGGGCTCTAGCTGGCGTACGGCTGGAGGCACAGGACCTGAACTCTCCATGGCTGTGGAGCCAGCAGGTAAGTTCAGGAATATTTTGCAGGTTGGAGGTATACTCTGGAAGTAAGCCTCCGGCCCCAAATACAGTGCCAATAATTTATTTTATTTGATAATCATTTCATACATTATTTAAACTATAATCCTGACCAGTATATGCATAATCTTATTCAATACAGTGTATGTGCATAATTTCGGATATTTAAATCGTTTATTTAAGCCTGTGATATGCCCTTACGTTGATGAAAAAAGGCCCTAAGCCTGCTTGCAAAAACCTTGAGACCTACGTGGGCAATTGTTGGCCAGTCGTGCGGCAGGTATCCCAAATCTGCACCAGCGATTGCTTTATCGCTGCCCCCATGGATAGCCTGTCAACACCTATGTTGGCAGGCTGCAAGTGTCGGATTTCACATGCGGAAATCGGTAATCGTAGGGTATTTCAAAGGGGTTACGACGGCATATTCTGCCAACTCAGACACCACAATTCAAGGGCTGACAACATAAAATTGTTTGGATCTAACGGCAGAACGCGTCTATGCGCATAATTATGCATCTCTTTAAATTTGCACCTGATTTTTAGGCGCACCAGTAAGGAAAGTTATTGTCCCTGGCGTTTTATTGCAAGCCAATTTGGTAACCTGTTCCTCGGCTCTGAGGGTTCAGACTGTGCGACAATGGGTTTCAGTAGATTAATAGACAACGCCGATGTTAGAAATGGTTAGTAAAATGGTTATTTTCACAGAATAGAGAAAAATTTTGAAAAGTTACATTGATGAAAAATTCACACTCTCAACTGTATTTCAATGAACTCAACTTTGTGCACGTCGATCTAAACATGCGACCGATTTCCTGAACGATCTGCATTCTCATAGTCCTTATTTTAATGCAGTGGTGTTTGATTTACTTTACGTCATCAGATGTTTTAAAGTATTGTCAGTCTCAAACCATCCCCACTGACTGTATATCTCCTGTTAACTTTCAGTTCTGTTTAATTGCTGCATATTCGCAGGTCTCCTCATTTTGAATATATTGTTCATGTTTGCGGAAGTTTGAGAAATTGACGGTCACGTACAATATCTGGTCACCCTGAGATGATTTAGTCAATTGCGTGGCGCCACGACCAGCCTCTGTACATTGATCGTCCCTCTGTAACGGAAGGCATTTGAGTTAGCTATAGCGTTATTGAAGATATAGAGCTGAATACAATGGGGGTGTGCTGTCTGCACCAGAAGAAATCTAACTATTTTATCCCTGGTAAGTTTTCTAATGGCCCTGATCCGTGAACTGAACGCTGTTAAGTCGAGATAAAGGAAACACACATGTTGCAATTGTATATCCAGATGAGTCGATGAGGCCGGGGTGTGGGACTAAATTGAAAACCACTTTGAAACAGTCAGCACAGGTAAAACGGGCCGAATGTTCGCCTTCTGTGCTGTAACATCCTATGGTTCTAAGGCTCTTAATAGCACACTTGATCCGAGTCTTTATAAATAGAGGTACAGCTTACAAAAACAAGGAAGTTACGATGAACATTTTTTAAATCAGTGGTTAGGATTCGGCTGGAGTATTGTGTCCAATTCTGTGCATCACACTGTTGGAAGGGTGTCAAAGATTCAGAGAGCGTGCAGAGCAAATTTACTCCAATTATAGGAGGGATGAAGGCCTGCACTGAAATGGAGAGTATGGGGAAGCAGGGATTGTTCTCCTTAGAGTAGAGAAGGTTAAACGGAGATTAGAAATTGGTGATCAAAATTCGGGAGTAAGTCAGGAGAAACTGTTTCCACTGGCATGAGCGTCGCTAACCAGATAACACAGACTGAAGGTATTTGGGACAAGAAAAAAATGGGAAGTGAGAAGGTTTTTTTTAACTCAGCGAGTTGTTAGGATCTGGAATGCGCTGACTGAATGGGCTGTGGAAGCTGATTCAACATGCGTGAACATGAAAAAAATCAGATCATGGCTGAGGGAAAAGAACAGTATAGTGTGACTGATTGGGAAACACTTTCAAAGAGCCAGCACAAGCACCGTGGGCTGAATGGCCTCCATCTGGGCTGTAGGATTCTATGATTATTAAGACCGAAGCGCTGCTATGCAATTAATACCAGAGACCAGCTTTAGACATTTCCTCTTCACGAACTTTTTTAGCCCTTTAAGATTGACTAAACTCAGAACGTCACTGGAAGACATTAGAGCAAGAATTTACAATCATATAAAACAAGCTCTTGCGACCCGCAGCATTGGCGAATGGGTCGGATTCTTCCTAAAATAGTCTTACAACGAGGATTGGCTGAGAACCATTCCGATTCATTGATTATCCAGGTGAACACTCAGAGTACAGATGCCCATCTTTGCTCAATACATTATTTGATGCGGTCCTAAACTCTTAAATTGTTTGTGATGAAAATAAAAATAATGAAAGCCATTGGCCGATAGGTTATATCTATTAACTTTAGAGCAGACACTTACATTTAATCTTCAAGGTAAGAGTTTGTGGAGAAGGAGTTGGGAAACCATCAATTAAAATAGTGTATTCCAAAACGGCTCCGTGGTGAGCAGATGATGGAATGAAGGTGAGCACGGATGAAACACTTCGAGAACCTAAACGTTCATTGATAATTCCTGCTCGATTTGAGTAACCCATGGAAGAGGAAGGGATTCATTGTAATGAATCCACTTCAGTTGCAGGATGCCATCCGGGCATTTGTGGATGATGGAACAGGTCACTCGTGCAGTTTGTCCAGCGATCAGTTCCCCATAACCTGAAACCTTTGGCTTTTCTATAAGAGTAGGAGCAGACGCGCGTGTTAGGTACACTTCAAAGTTAAAATGGACCAGTGTTCTGCTCCAACTCAATCTGATAAAGGATTTGAAAAAGAAATAACTGTTGTTATGCTTTGTTTGCTTTGTGTTGCAAGTGTGTTCTCTGTTCTGAATTGTTCCTTGGAATTATAAAGTAGCTTATTGCCTTATGGGCAACATATGGCCTCCATTGTTAAACCATAATGCGCTTTACCACTTACATTATTCACATCGTGGATTTGATACCGACAGACCTGTTTTTCATGCAGGAATTAGAATCAATGTTAACTCTTTAAATATGTGAGGTTATCCGCTACATTTGGGGAAAAAAAGCAAATAATTATTTAAATAGAAAGAGCAAACATAATGCTGCGGTACAGAGGAATCTGAGGGTCCTTGTACACGAAACACAATGGGGCAGTAATTCCTCCCCAAACGCGTGAGTACGGAAGGGGTACTCACGCGCCTGGCCGGAGGAAATGCCGGTTTTCAGCATGCACAGCGCATGCGCTGAAAACGGGCATTTCCTCTCCTCTAACCCAAGAGGTGAAGAGGCTAGCGCGTGCGCTGTAGGGGGCAGCGCGTGCGTCTTGGATTTCCTCTGTTTTGGGGGATTTGCGCATGTGTAAAGGCCTCCGGTCTTTACGCTTGTAAAAAGCACACGTAAGTATTTATTTTTACAGGTAAGTGGTGTTTTATTGCAATTTAGAAAAAAAAAATCCACAGGTTTATTATTTTAAAGAATCTACAATAAGGTAAGTTTAGTTTTAGACCCTTTTTATTAAAAAATTATTTTTTCAAAAAAAAAATTGTTTAAATTATTTTTTTAAACTTATTTATACGTAATTTAAGGATTGGGATGTTTTTAAAACTTTTATTTAAAGTTTAAGTAGTGTTTTGGGGTGCAGTACTTCTCATGAGTTTGACAGTTCTTACTCTCAAACTTATGAATGAAGTTTCCCCTCCCCTGATTGGCTGAACAGTGCTCACCTGATCCCAGCCGGCACCTCGCACTAACTACGCCGCTGGGTCAGGTTAACACAGCGCGCCGACATCAGAACCTGGCCACTGACAGGAAATCCACTGCGGGCCAGGTTTCAGATGTCGGCGCGCAGGGTGACTGCACATGGGGGGCTTGCACGCGCGGCAAGCCCCCGACACCAAGTTCTGGGCCAATATGTTAGCATGCAGGTCCAACAATAATTATGAAGGGAAATGGAATGTTGGCTTTTCTTGTAAGGGGGTTGGAGAATAAAAGTAGTGAAGTATTGCTACAGCTGTCCAGGGTATTGGTGAGAACGCACCTTGAGTACTGCATGCATTTTGGTCCCCTTATTTAAGGAGAGATATACTTGCATTGGAGGCAGATCAGAGAAGGTTCTCTCGGTTGATTCCTGTGATGAAGGAATTGCCTTATGAAGAAAGGTTGAGCAGGTTGAGCTTATACTCATTGGAGTTTACAAGAATGGGAGGTGATCTTATTGAAATATAGAAGATTCTGAGGGGGCTTGATAGGTTAGAGGCCGGGAGGATGTTTCATTTCGTGGGGGACTCTAGAACTCGAGGGCTCAGTTTAAGGATAAGGGGTCGCCCATTTAAAATGGAACTGAGGAGGAACTTGTTCTCTCAGAGGGTGGTGAATCTTTGGAGTTCTCTACCCCAGTGAGATTTGATGGCGGTGTTATTGAATATATTGAAAGCGGAGATGGACATATATTTGAGCTACAGGGGAGTCACAGAATCACAGAATCACAGAAACCCCACAGTGCAGATAGAGGCCATTTCGGCCCATCGAGCCTGCACCGACACATATCCCACCCTATCCCTGTAACCCCACGTATTTAATCCCCCTAACACTAAGAGTCAATTTATCATAGCCAATCAACCTAACCTGCACATCTTTGGATATAGGGAGCGGGTTGGAAAGTGGCGCTGAGGCCAAGCTCAGATCAACCATGATCTAATTGAATGGCAGAGCAGGCTCGAGGGTCCAAATAGCCTACTCCTTCTCCTACTTCTTATGTTCTAATTATTCTATGTTAATATCACTAGTATTTGATCCTCTCAAAAGCCTTGCTTTACACCAGCACTTGCCTGTGAGATTGTGACTATTTCAGAAACAGATAGATTCACAATTTACGTTGCAAAGAAACGTGAATATAGAAAGGTGATGCTCAAGAAATGGAGTGACCAGATAATAACAGGTAACATGGAATTCTGCTGGATTAACAAAAGAAGATACCTCACATGCAAATCTCATGAAGCCTTCAGCAGAAATAGTATCTTGGTGACGTTGGATCAGAGTCAACAAATAAATCATAATTTTAACTCACTTTCGAATAACTCTAAAATGTACTTTTCAATTCAGATCTAATTAAACACGGGGTAAATTAGTTCTGAATAGGGAAAGGCACAAACAAAGACCGTATTCATTCAGTGCCTTTCCAATCTTTGCGATGTCCAAAAACGCTTCACACAAAAGTAATTTGAAATGTAACCAGCAAGCCATTGCCGACGGTAAATACAGGAGATTAATGGAAACAAATATCAAGAAGTTTGGAATTAAGGATAAGGGGAGAAATTGCATTACAAACTGTTTAGATGGGACGATGCAGTGAGTCGCCGTTAAGTGCAGTTACTCAGAATGGATGGATCTTAGTACGGTTTCTCACAGGGTTGTGCTCTGGGATTGCTTCTAGTCATTGTGTGCATCGAATCTTTGGAGAACGCGCTACAGATAGTGATATCCACATTTCCCAGCAGCAATTAATTGCATTCCATTGAAATGAAAATTGGGTGGGGTGTGTAATGAGAGGTGCATCTAATATTGCCAGTTTGACACCCATGCCAAAGTTGCAATACGACTCCCAGGAGATAACTAGAGAACTTTAGCGAGATACAGGAGGATAGTGGAGATATTGTAGAATGTGGACATAAGAGACAGATATAATTCAAGGTCAGAAAATAGGAGGCGGTAGACTTTAGTTTAAACCATAGGAAGCTGGGAGATGTGGAAGGACAGAGAAGCTTTGGCTCAGAATTATAAGACAGTAAAAGCAGCACTCGCAATGTTTCTGGAGCTCTTGCTTTAATGGTAAGAGATCTATAATATAAATTCGAGATGTGGTGGAGATTCTAACGAGAACAATAGTTAGAGATCAGTTGAAGTAAGATTGCTGGTAATGGCTCCAGTCTATAGGAAGGCTACAGGGCTGATTCGTGTAGTTTCTGGCTGGTATGAGAGAGTACAAATACCACGAAAGCATTTAAAAATTGGACCAGACCATCTTAGGCTAAAACAGAGCTTGGGATGATTTGACAGAAGTGCTTAAACTTATGAAGCCACGGAGCAACAAAGTATATAAAAATTGGGACAGATCTTATTAGGCTAAAATAGATTTCGGGATGATTTGAAAGAATTGCTTAAACTTATTAAGCAACGGGACAGAGGAGATAGAAGCAGAATGAGGCAGAATTTGAATTGGCCACCCTGGTCAAAGCTCTCATTCCAGATAAGTCACCCTTGGGGCAACCGCCTTAGTTTCATCACCTTTCATTTCATTGGTAAAAATGAGGTGCTGGTTTATGTATTGTAAGTACGAACGACAATGGCAGTTTTAGGTTCAGCCAACAAGTTGCAAATCTATCCTCATGTGGACATTTCAGAATAGGCTCGACAGATGTTTGAAGGCAATTGCAATAAAGGGATATGGGAACTGAGCAGACACATGCGATTCGGAGTGTTGCTCATGTGAAGGTCAATCATCAACACGGACTGTCTGGGCCGAACGGCCTGTTTTACTGCTGTAATATCTAGTTAATTTTGTGTTTAGGATATGAGTCATTGCGTTTCTTATCAGTGCCCCTGCAACCTATGCTTCAACTACATTTGAGATCGGCCAGGGAAACTATAATAGTTTTCCACTTTGCACATAGGTTGATTCATACTGAAGCACTGGAGTGAAAGTGTGCAAAATTCACAAACGGAATACTCACCTAATCCACACAGAATTATGTCAGTACGCTGAGTGCGACGTCTATTGGTAAACCAGGCCGAAGCGAACTCGATGCTGATTTGATATGTACTCTCATCACTCTTCCGGATATCCTTTATCAGGAGGGAACACTGTTTCTTTGCAGTGCTGCCCTTGAACTCAGCTCTTCCACGATAGTTATAATGCTGCCTGTATGGATCTTTAGAATCATAGATAATGGAGAAACCGCGGTTACCAGGACCAGGTTCCCTCATTAACCACGTCACACCAGCGATGCTCCTGTAGACTAGATGATCAAACTTACACAGGATCTCTGCACATGAACCGGCCACCACCAACACAACTTTTGGCATCACCACAGCGCATTGAGCACTACCAACAACTGAGAACAATAAATTTGACATACTTTAATTCAAAATATATTTCAACACCTTAAACATCCATTAAAGTATTTTTTAATTGACAAATAATCGCCCATCACAATAGCAATTAAAGTATCAATGAAGGTCTTTTCAAAATCAAGATTAAATACTAAATAAATTCCAATCGCAACACCAATTGAAATGGTCATATGAATGCCTATTTGATGGGCGATTGATGAACCGGTCATATACATGTTTAATACTCACCTTAAAACCGAATACATATCCGCTAACAATTAAGCGAACGCCCAATAAATATGTGCATTAAATATACGTTAAACTTTTGATCAAAATAAATATTAAACATCGATTGATTCTCCTTTGAATCACTCAATAAATATGAAAAAATATTTTATTAAATCTGCATTACAGTACTCATTAAATATAATTTGAACAGCCCTATACTTAAAGATTATTTCAATAGGCTTTAAAAAGCTACAAAGATGTAAATCACTTGCTGTAGAAATTGAAATAAATCATAGAAGTGCACCTTCTGTCAACATCATGAGCGACAGGAACAGACAACTCCTCATGGCTGGAAACTGCTGCCGACTTAACTGGCAAAATGGAGAACCCAGTTCACAATTAGCACCAATTCAAATCTCTGCATTTTTCTATCCAGTCACATCTTGGATTTCTTTGCGAATCAGCATCAGACTATCGGGGATGTCAGATTCGAGTCTTACCGATCTATAGGAACAGTGCTCACTGAATCAACTCCGTTGGTGAGGTATGCAACTAGCACATCATGTGCATTGGCTTGTGACCGACTGTTACTGAATATGATGTTGTGGTATGTTAAACAGTTGCAAATGAATAATGAGGACAGAAATAACATCACTCTCTCTCTCTTTTTCGCTCTTCCTCTCCCTATCAAACACACACAAACACCAAATGTACAGTTTATTATGATAATGATATATTGGCGCCTGCGTCAGAATGGCACCGCCCACGCTAGCAGACGCCTCTGACTCACATTTCACACATATTCAGCTTTCTGGCAGCTAAAACTAAATGAATGTTGGAGAGTTGTTAACTACAGTTAATTAGCTTGCTGCAGCCTGTCGACGTGTGGTTTCGACACTTTCGTTAATGAGCGCTCCAATATGCATATGTGAGGTCATAAATAGGAGCTGTTGATCAGTTCACCGTTTGATGATATGGTAAACAGGCTTTCTATCGATAAGATAACACTTTACATTCACACACAAGGTCGCTAATTTTGCAGAACTTAACAGAAAATCCATCCTATTTGTTGCAGTGCTTTTATTCCAAATTAGGTATGAGGTCTGTGACGTGTAAAATAGACTTGAAGTTTTTTGTCGAAAATACAGTCACCACTGGAAAATACATAGCTGAAAGTGATTGAAACAACAGGTCCTGCAACCTGATCAGTGTGGGCACAATCCTGGATACATAGCAATTCTCAACTATTTTTTCTACAAATTTCACTGGGAGCAAGTGGAATTAAATTGACGTGGGTTAAGGACCGAACTATTTATTCCAATTGGGGACAAGAGGCCCAGATCTTAAAATCAACTTAGCCAGAGTCAGTAGTCAGTTGATTTATTAATTGAATTCAACGTGAATGAACATCGGGCGGGGTGTTTTTGCTGGTTCGAGCCCTCCTGCACGTTTCGCACCCGGCTGTAACAGTGAAAATTCTTTCCGGGTTGAAATTGGTCTTGGGCGCTATTGTAAATCTGTCGATAGCAAATCGTCACTCGGTTTTAGACCCCGCCCAATTTTATTCTCCATTGACTTCAGGTGAAAGGGAAGCCAGAGGGTGATTAACAGTACAGCAATGCACTGGTCAGGGAGTGCATTAAATGATAACTGCATATTTTTTGTCAGGACAACAGCTTGGGATCATGTATCTCCCTTTTCTGAATGCCAATCATGAAACTTAACTGGAAATCAAATAATAACTACTGAAACGTTAAAGAGCAAGAAAAAAACCCTCAAATTATTAACATCCCCGCATGTTTGAGGGCAACATGAAAGTTCAGGGTTCAGTTTGTCTAATAACTCAGAAAGGAGAACATTAATTGTAAACCAAAACTGTAAACCCGTGCTTCATTTAAAGGAATGCAGCCGAACTAAAGAAAGTACCAAAGACATGTATCCTTTGGTCACCATGACAACTCCCGACTTCCACTACAACTCTGACCTAATAGATTACTGGCATCAGGTCACATCGCATAGAGTATTGCTCGCTGAAACTATCATTATTCACTAAATCTAAGATTTTAACAGAAATGTACACAACATACTGGTACAATAGGCTGTGGTATTGTAAGGCTGGGCCTCCAATGTTGTGTGAGATAAAATAAGAAATTTCAAAAATGTTTCATTCAACAGTTTGTTGCAATGTTTTAAAATAAAAAGAAATATCCTCTATTTTGTCAAGTTGCTTTCAATCCCTATCCTCAGCGCCCTTAAAGCTATAAACTTTATCTGTGGGGTTTATCGAAAATGTCGAGTTATACATTCTGTAGGGTGTTTTAAATCGTCTCTATTTTGCTCACTCGCACTCAGTCCTGCATTTAACAAAGTTTGTCTCGATGTTGCTGGAAATTCACAATATTGCTAATAGCTAAAGAAAGTTAGTCCTTCCTAAATTTGGAGGACTAAGGCCGTGCGCTGACCCCTTGTGAGTTCCAGCAGTAATTACACAAAGATATTTACCTGTAGCAGTGCGTTGCACTTTAAAAGAAAACCCCAATTTGCCACAAAAATTAGGTCTCATTGTGTCAGCATTTTGAAAACTAGTGGAAATACAGCGGGAAAAGATTTTGTGATTGTAAATTAAAACTTCCAACATACAGCAGTGAAATTATTAAATGTACCCTAAAATATGTCCATTCTCAGAGTCATCTCTACAGCTTTCGAAGGGAGCGGGATTACAGCAAAATCGCTGCCCTAACAGTCTATATATTAATCGTTCTGACGACAGGCCATCGACCTGAAACTTCAACTCTGCTTTCTCTCCACAGATGATGCCTAACCTGCTGAGCGTTTCCAGCATTTTCTGTTTCTATTTCAGATTTCCAGCATTCATGGAATTTCAGTGAGATATAATTGCTCCATATTCAGGTGTCCTCGTGGTGGATACACCCATCATTGATCCCAGTATTGAGAAACTTCCTGTTGTGTACATAATCTTTTCATCTTAACTGGTTTCGACCTTGAGAATAAACTACAGTTGCACTTCTGCATGTCCATCTTCACTCTGTAACATAAAAAATGGGAATGGAGTTAAACAAAGTGTGAACTCAATAAAAAACGGAATCTAAGCTGATGTGCTTTTATTGTTAGCTCAGGATTCGTATATTTCTGCTGAGTTCGTTGCAGAATTTGCGTTGATATACAGTCACGAAGGTTGAATCAGTGGCCGCTGTATATAGGTCCGTTTATACTTTATGAACATTGTCTCTGGTTCTTATCTTTCTGGTGCGAACTAATCAGAGAAAATCTACTTGCACTCTTGCCACTACATATTACATCCAACACTTAAGGTAGTTCATGCCTTATTAGATACAGGCTATCTTTGATATTTTGATTAACAATTGGACCTAAGCTGATTGGTGATTTACATTCTATGAAAACTCTAATATGTACCATCAATATAACAATATTGACCACTCAAACAGATTCAGTGCCCAACATCTGTTCCGATGAAAGGTCAGCGACTTGAAACGTTAAATCTGTTTCTCTCTGCAGAGATGCTGCCTGACCTGCAGAATATTTCCGCAATTTCCTGTTTTTCTATCGCTCACGACCATACTGAAACAGTTAACCTCGCCGCAATCACATGGGCCTTCGAAGCTCTCCATATTACAATGCGGGGCGCTGTGTCTTTGATCTGTTCTGGAGATACCTTCGCCTCTGCTGATTTCTTCCTGAAAAATGATTTGATAAAAATCCAAACAGTTAATGATAGGAGAGAAAAGTTGTATTCATGTCTACCTCAGAAAGATATGTTTGAAGATTCCTTGTGCACGTCTCACTTACTGACCAAAGTTCGAATGTGATCAAGTAATCAAATCAAATCAAATCAACTCAAGTTTTATTGTCATTGTTAGTGCACAAGTGCAGTACAACGAAATGTAGGCTTGTGGCTCCCGAGAGTGTACATTTAGATTAAGACATTTAAACATTCAACATACATTTGGCTTGTAATACATTAACATAAACATAACCATAATAAAGTGCATTGGCAGATGTGCAGGCTTTAGAGTTTATTTGTGGAGTTCAGTAGGATGACAGCCCTGGGAAAGAAGCTGTTCCTAAATCTGGTCGTACGGGTGCGAATGCACCTGTAGCGTCTCCCAGATGGCAGGAGGGCGAACAGACTGTGGCTGGGGTGGGTAGGGTCTTTGATGATGGACCGTGACCTCCGTAAACAGTGTTTCTGGTATATGTGCTCTGTGGTCAGTAGCCGGGTGCCTGTAATGCGTTGGGCAGTTTTGACTACCCGCTGCAGGGCTTTCCGGTCATAATAGTTACAGCTGCCATACCATACTGTGATACAGTTCGTCAGGATGCCCTCTATTGTGCAGCGGTAAAAGTTAGAGAGGATCAGGGGTGACAGGTTACACCCCTTCAGCCTCCTTATGAAATATAGGCGCTGCTGGGCCTTCTTCACCAGATAGGAGGTATTGAGGGACCAGGAGAGGTCTTCCGTGATGTGGAATCTGAGGAACTTAAAGCCAGGAGAGGAATTTCCCACTAGATTGGTTTTATTTAGAGTGTTTGGATTCATATGAAGGACATGTGCACATTTCATAAACACACGTTTCCTGTTTAGCCTGAGACAATTAAAATGGTTTTTGCTGATTGCCCTCTTACATTTCAAAATATCACTTTCATTTTGTCGGTTCTTGAGATGATGCAACCCGTGATGCGAGTTTAGACACATTCAGATTAAAAAGACATATTTTCAGATTTGACATAAGATGATATATTATGTTAATATCAGTATATCCCCGCCCTGGAGAGGGAGCACTTACCTATTCCTGAAGCTATAATTTATTTGCGAGGATAAGAGTAAAATTTAATATTGCTTCCCATCATCTGAACTATACAGGCGTCAATGTGATAGCAGGAATTAACTACAACCTTACTCTCTCCTCCACACCTCCCACCTCAGCCCAAACACTCCCTTCTCGGAGGCGGTGATTTGTGTCAACCAAGGTTCGTATTTGCAGCATGTCCTGATGTCTATGTCCGTTTTGAATGAGATTCCCCCACACTACCTGTCTATCGAATTATAAAACCACCTGTACATTCGCATCTCCTCAGCAACGAAGGCTACAGTCAGGATGATATAAAGGAGAGCTGTTGATCCACTCAGGATGACATGTATCCAGAACAATTTAGCTAAATGTGAGAACAAAAAGCTCCTGTTATTACAACACCGCAGTTAATACACAGAAATCATGAACATGTATTAAATAAAAACAGTTCAGTAAATAGAACATATAGAGCCTAAAATTCCTTGTACGATGGGTGGTGGAAGGGGCGTGCAGCTGTAAAAGTAACTGAAAGGGCAGGACAGGAGAGCAAACCAGTTCACCCGGTCGCCAGCAACCTTTTTATTGGTATGTCGGGAACTACGGGGATTGGACACTTCTTGCTTCCTCCAACCGCTGTGTTGGAAATTCTGGGGGAAGACACCGTCGACATTCATTAGTTGTGCCTGCTTTGTGGCACTTACCCCATTGTGACCTACACTTGTGTGAAGCAGGCAGTCGTGTGGACCAGGAACAGAATCCGGGGACGAGTGAGCGGAATTCGTATTTTCTAAGGTGTTTATCTTAATGCAGAAAAAAGGCTATGTCTCAAGCTCTCAGGCTACTTCTGGTGCTCAGATACTTTCATTTCATCTTGAAAAATTAAATCGCGGCACATTTCAGAAGACTCAAAGTTAAAATGCATAACACGGTTCAGTTGGTAACTGACCACTGATACATTACTTAGAGAAAGGTTCAGTATGAACTTGCTGAATGGAGCCGTTAGATTCTGACACTACCACCCTGCACGTAGTGACTGACCAGTGATGGATCAACACCCTTATAGTATTAAATTACAGACAATTGAACATGTACCATTAGAGTGGAGAGGTATTTGCTGACACTAACACAATTCAGTTAGTGACTGACCATGATGGGCCAGCTCCTTATTGTGTTACATTACAGACAGATTAAACACGTACCCTCAGAGTGGAGCTGGTATTTACTGACAGAATCACCGCGCAACACATGAGATCAGGTTTCCGGTTCCGGTTGGGTGATTCAATCTCAGGGAGCTCTCCACGAGATGATTGTTCCCCGCCCAGGGGGTGATTTCCACATCTGACGTGTTCCCAGTGAGGATTTTCCCATTAAGGCTCCATGTGATGTTTCCCGGAGGATTGGCTCTGATCAGGCAGCTGCAAATCATCCAATTCTCAGAGCTGATGCATGTCGGGCCTGCTACAATTGTGGGTTTATCTAAAAAGATGGAAACATCAATAGGAAATGTTCATGTAAAACAGTTGCAGTGTCGAAGTACAATTCATTCATGAGTTGAACTAACCATAATAGTTCTGGCCGGTTCTATTTTAATATGAAGCAGCCTTTGTTGCACCAGTTGGTGGCTTATTATATCTTCACTTGTAACATGTGAGCGCCATAAGGAATAATTTCATATAAACCGAATGAGTGTTCAGTCCAACCGTACCTATCCTGACAAATGTTGTGGGGGAACCTCAGACAGAGCAAGTTCAGAGTCTTAATTATGTATAATATACCAACAAACGTGATTCACTCGTCACTGTATTATAAAAGGTCAATTAATTATAATTTCTTCACTTTATGCACTATTTAAAGCATCTTCGTTTGTGGTGGACTGGCATGTTTCTTCAATAAATGTCCGGCTAACAAGGCGACATTTCAAAGGACCTAGCTTCGGAGCATTACACTGTTCACTCAGCATCAATACAATTAACAGAAGTTGGCTTAACACCATTTTATTAGCTAATATTGGGAGAATTTCTGCTCATCAAAATGCAGGATGTCTAGTCTAAGAATTGAAAAATTGTTCACTTCAGACTACGATTAATATTTATGAACAATTAGGTTGGAGTAAAGGTCCCAATAAATGTGCTCCTGTCGCAAACTCATACATGTACAGCCTGCTGCATTTATGCCACAATGTGCCATCTTCCAATCTTGTCAGACTGAGCTAGAGGTCGCGTTAGTTTCCATTATTGGAGCCAGCGAGGTTGTTTGGCACTATTTCCGCAGGAGATGGTGGCACTATCCCAAACGCGTGCACATAGACACCTTCCAGCAAGCAGGTAAGAGAAAATTGCAATTTAATCCAGAATTCGTGAAATGAAACGCTGCTATCTAATTGGTAAATTCATACATACTTACATTGTACAGAAATCTGTGTGGAGCGGTTGGTGGTTAGCAGGGCATTTTCAGCTATGCACCAATATTCACCGTCATCCTCAGAACGAATGTTGTGGAATATCTGCTTTAGTTCACCAGTGGAAGATCTGCTGATCTCTTCACCATTTTTCACCCACCTCAAGCTGGCCAGAGGCTTCCCCCAGGCCGTGCAGTATAATATATATGAGGTTCCTTCCACAGCTACAGTAGAGGAATTGACGATTGGTATTTCCAGTCCATCTGAAATAGGCATTAATGTAAAACGTGAAGATTCAGTAAGCATGATTTCGCTCCTAATGAAAAATTAATATTGGGTCGTTATGTATAGAATACATCTAACCTATACTGTCGGTCAGTTTAAAGTTATAAAAGAATGTATGTTTCTTCGGAAATGTACCCCACCCTTCCCCTTTTGTCCATCTGGTGGCCTACGTACGTTTACAGTGGCACCTCATTCAGCCCAATTCTGAAGCCCAACCAGATCTCCGATCTGGTATCACAGCAGAGATCAGCTTTAGCTTACTCGCCATGTCCTCTTTAATGCTTTTATGACTGATTGCACTCAGAACGTCACTGGAATTCCTTAGAATACGAATTAACAATCAAATAAGCCTAAATCTGGCTGCCCCCAGCATTCATTTATAGGTCTGAATCTTCCTAAAATAGTATAGATATGAGGATTGGCTTGAGCACCATTCCAATTCATTAATTTTCCAGGTGGACACTCAGAGTACAGACGTCCATCTTATCTCAATACATTAATTGACACGGTCCTAAATCCTTATTAAATTGTTTATGATGGAAGTATAATAATAAAAGCCGTTGTCCGATAGGTTATATCTATTAACTTTAGAGCAGGCACTTACAATTAATCTGCAAGGTACGAGTTTGGGGAGAAGAAGTTGGGACACCACCAATTAAAATTGTGCATCCCAGAACTGCTCCGTGATTAGCAAATGATGGAGTGAATGTGATCACGGATGAAACTCTCCAAGAACCAAAACGTTCATTGATTATTTCTGCTCCACCTTGAGTAGACCATGGAAGAGGCAGGGACACATTGTAATTAATCCACTTCAGTTGCAGGTTGCTCTCCGGGCAGTTGTGGAAGCTGGAACAGGTCAATACTGCAGTTTGTCCAGCGATCAGTTCCCCATAACCTGAAATCTCTGGCTTGTCTATAAGTGTAGGAGAAAACGTGCGTGTTAGGTTCATTTCAATCTTAAAACGGGCAAGTGATCTGATTCAACTCAATCTGATAAAGAACTTTAAAAAGGAATATATTTTGTATTTCTTTGTCTGCTAAGTGTTGCAAGTGAGTTCACTATTCTGAATTACGCCTTCTGGTTAAAAGGTAGTTTAATGCTTCACCGGGCAATATATAACCTCCGGTAATTAACTGTTCTTCATTTTATCACCTACATAATTCAAATTATGGATCTGATACCGATAGATCAGTTTTGCACGCAGGAATTGAAATCAAGGTTATCTCTACAAGTATCATTAGTACTTTATCCTTCGCCTAGCTTTGCAATTACCAGTCAGAATGTGATTAATGCAGACACAGAGAGATCCAAAATTACGATGCAAAGAAACGTCAATATAGAAAGATGATGCTCAAGAAATGAAGAAACCAGAAAACGACAGGTAACATGCACTGTGGTGGAGAAGCACAGCAGATACCTCGCTTGTAAATCTCATGAAACATTCAGCAGAAATAGCATGTTGGTGACGTGGGATCAGAATGAACAAATACATCCTAATTTTAACTCACTTTCGCATAACACTAAAATGCACTTTGGAATTCAGATCTAAATAATGCGAGGTAAATGAGCTCTGAATAGGGAAAGGCCAGAAAAAAGACTCAATTTATTAAATTCCTTTAAATTCGCACAAAAGTAATTAGAAATGTAATAGCAAGCCATTCCCGACGATAAATGCAGGAGATTATTGGAAAATAAATATCAAGAAGTTTGGAATTAAGGATAAGATAGAAATTGCAATCCAACTGTTTGGTAGGGACGAGGCTTGAGTCGCCGTTAGATGCGCTGCTCAGAATGGATGGTAACTGAGGAGAGCCTCCCACAATGTTGAGTTCATGAATTGTTTCTGTTCACCGTGCACATCGATTATTTGTATATAGCGCTGGAGATAGTCATGTCTCAATGTACCGACAGTAATTAATAGCTGGATTAGGGGATACAGGTTAACAAATGAAAATGGTGTAAAACTGGAAATATCGGATCGTACTGATTATTCAAACCCGCCTGTTATTACTTTCCATTGCATTACATAGAAAAGGGATATATGGCATGGTGTAAAATGAAAGGCTCATCCTATATCGCCAGTTTGACACCCAGACAAAACTTGAAATTACGCCTCCCGGTAAATAACTCTGAGTACTAAAGGGAGTTTCAAAGGGTTAATGGAGAGAGAGCAGAATCGGGAAATATGAGGCAGATACAACTCAGTGTCAGTGAATATGAGGTGGTAGATTTCAGTTTGAACGGTGGAAAGCTGGGTGATGTGGGTGAGCGGGGAAATTTGGGGCTCCAGGTTGATAAGACATTGAAAGCAGCACCTCCAGTGGAAACGGGCATGAAAGGGTTACTGGAGTCCTGCGTTTAATATTGACGTTAAAGTTAAAAGTCAAGATTCAAATTAGAACCGCAGTTACTTCACAGATGGAAAAAGGTAAGTGTGCTTTGTACTCACTCTATGGGTTGGCTACAAGGGCGGATTCGCTTGGTTTCTGAAATAACAACAGAAAACGCTGGAAATACTCAGCAGGCCAGGCAGCATCCGTGGAGCCTGCTGAGTATTTCCAGCATTATCTGTTGTTATTTCAGATTTCCAGCAGCCACAGTATTTTGCAATTATATTCGCTTGGTTTCTGTCTGGTATGAGGAACGATCAACACCGAGAACGCCTTTAAATTTGGGGCCAGACCGCATTAGACTACTACAGATTTTGGAATGATTTGACAGCAATGTTTAAACTTATAAAGCAACGGGACAGCGAAGTAGACAGAGGCTGAGTTTTGAACTTGCCGTCCTGGCCTGGAAATAATGAGCAACTGATTTCTGTTTGAGGTGTAGATCAACATCGTCAGTCTTATGTCCTATCAACAAGTTGCAAGTCTATCCTCATGTGAACATTTCAGAATAGGTTCGACAGGTGATTGAAGGGAATTGCAATAAAGCGTTGTGGGAACTGAGCAGCCAGAAGCGATCCGGAGCACTGCTCATGTGAAGGATAAACAGCCACACGGGCTGGTTGGTCCGAACGGCCTGTTTTACTGCTGTAATGTTTAGATTCTTCTGTGTTTAGGATATGAACCACAGCGTCCCTTATCCGTATCCCTGCATCCTGTGTTTCAACTATACTTTGAGATCGGCTTAGGACGTTATAATATTTGCCCACTTTGCACATAGGTTGATTCATACTGAAGCACGGGAGTGAAAATGTACAAAAGGAACTGAGGGAAAACTCACCAGAAATAGAAAGAGAGAATTGAGCACCGTCAGTGAGATATTCATTAGTAGAGGTGTCCAAAGGGAATTCCAGGATGAGTTGATATGCACCCTCATCACTCTTCCTGATGTCCTTTATCAGGAGGGATCATTGTCCATATGAAATGTTGCCCTTGAACTCAGCTCCTCCACGATCGTTATAATGCCGTCTGTGTGGATCTTTAGAATCATAGACAGTGTAGAAACGGGGGTTACCAGGACCAGGTTCCCTCTTTAACCACCTCCCGTTTGGGATGGTGTAATCGACGAGATTATCAAACGTACACGGGATCTCTGCACATGAATCCAACACCGCCAACACAAATTTTGGCATCACCACAGAGCACTGAGCACTACAAACAACTGAGAAAAAGGAACATGAGAACCCATATCAGTATCTATTCAAAATGTTTTGTAACATCTTAACGTTCCATTACAGTATGTGCTTTTTGACAACAAGCAGTATGGTTGTTCCTTCACCACACGGATTGCAGTGCTTCAAGGAGGCAACTCACCACCACCTTCACAAGGGCAATTAGGGATGGGCATTAAATGCCCAGTGACGCCCACACCCCATGAAAGAATAAAAAAGCGCCCATCACAATTTAAGTATCAGTTAAGGACTTTTCAGAATCATTTAAAATATGCATTTAGTTGATCTGCCATTTCCTTATTTCCCATTATATATTCCCCCGTATCTGACTGCAATGGACCAACTTTGGTTTTCACCAGTCTTTTCCTTTTGATATACTTATAAAAGCTTTTGGAGTTAGTTTTTATATTTTCCGCCAGCTTGTTTTCGTAAGCTATTTTGCCCCTCTTGATTATGCCCTTTGCCCTCCTTTGCTCTATCTTAAACTGTTCCCAATCTTCCGCTCTGGCGCTTTTTTTGGCTATTTTATACGCCCTATCTTTGGATTTTATGCTGTCTCTAATTTCCCCTGTTATCCACGGTTGAGTCACCTTTTTAGATTTCCTTTTATGCCAGATTGGTATAAACAATTTTTGCAATTTTGTCATTCTATCTTTAAATGTTTGCCATTGTTTATCTACCTCCAGTCCTCCCAGGAACGTTGTCCAATCAGACCTACTCAGTTCCCGTCTCATGGCATCATAATTCCCCTTGTTTAAATTCAGGACCTTAGTCTCTGAGTCAATTTCTTCGCTCTCCATTTCGAGTGAGAAATCGATCATGTTATGATCGCTCTGACCCAAGGGTCCCCGTACAACAAGATTACTGATTAGTCCCTTCTCATTGCACAGTACCCAGTCCAATATAGCCTGTTCCCGAGTTGGTTCCTCGACATATTGATCCAGATAACCATCCCTTAAACACTCAAGGAATTCCTCCTCCTCATTATTTTTACTGATTAGGCTAGTCCAATCTATATGTAAGTTAAAGTCACCTATGATGACAGCTGTGCTCTTATTGCACGCTTCTCTAATTTCCCTCGTGATGCCCTCCCTAACCTCTATTTTACTATTTGGAGGCCTATATACCACTCCTATTAATGTTTTTCGCCCCTCGCTATTTCTTAGCTCCACCCATATAGATTCTGTATTAACTGAGTTAATATCCTTCCTTTCAATTGCATTTATCCCCTTTTTTACTAGCAATGCTACCCCTCCTCCCTTTCTTTTTTGTCGATCCTTCCTAAATACTGAATACCCCTGTATGTTAAGCTCCCAGCCCTGCTCACCCTGCAACCATGTTTCCGTAATCCCAATTAGATCATAATTATTAACCTCTATTTCCACAGCTAATTCATCTACCTTGTTCCTGATGCTTCTCGCATTAAGGTATAAAACCCTCAGGCTTTTTTTATGCTCACATTTTTTATGAATTAGTTTGGCCCTTTGTTTTTTGTTCCTCACCCTTTTACCATTTATTTCTGTCTGCCTTTCACTTTCCTCTATTTCACTACATAGGTTTCTAGCCCCCTGCCATACTAGTTTAAATGCTCCCGAACTGCTTTATCAAAAATTACCCCGAGAACATCAGTTCCATCTCTGCACAGGTGTAGACCGTCCCTTTTGTATAGGTCACACCTACCACAAAACTGGTTCCAATGCCTCAAAAATTTAAAACCCTCCCTCTTACACCACTGCTCAAGCCACGTATTTAGCCTAACTATCCTGTTCTCTGTACTCTTACTAGCACGTGGCACTGGTAGTAATCCAGAGATTACTACCTTCGAGGTCCTACTTTTTAGCTTGGCTCCTAACTCCCTAAATTCTACTTGTAGGACCTCTTCCCTTTTTTTCGCTACGTCGTTGGTACCAACATGTATCACGACAACTGGCTGTTCCCCCTCCCCCTCCAGAATGTTCTGCACCCGCGCCGAGACATCCTTGACCCTTGCACCAGGGAGGCAACATACCATCCTGGAGTCTCGGTCGCGACCACAGAAACCCCTATCTATTCCCCTTACAATCGAATCCCCTATTACTATAGCCCTGCCACTCTTTTTCCCTCCCTTCTTTGCAACAGAGCCAGTCATGGTGCCATGAGCCTGGCTGCTGGTGCCTTCCCCCGATGTGTCACCCCCCCCGACAACAGTACCTAAGGCGGTGAACCTGTTGCTAAGGGAGACAACCCCAGGGGATTTCTGCACTACCTTCCTGCCCTTGCTCTGCCTTTTGGTCACCCATGTACTGTCTACGCTGGCCTTAACCTGCGGTGTGACCAACTCACTAAATGTGCTATCCACACCCCTCTCAGAATCGTGGATGCTCCAAAGTGAGTCCATCTGCAGCTCAAGGGCCGTCATGCGGTCCCACATGAGCTGCAGCTGGACACACTTCCCGCACACATAGTCGTCAGGGACACAGGAAGCGTCCCTGATTTCCCACATGTTACAGGAGGAGCATGACACAGGTCCGAGCTCTACTGCCATGACTTAACCCTTATATTACTTTTTAATTTTCTAGTTTTAGTTTATTTATCGACTTTTGTTTTCCGAAGCTTACTTAGACCAATGTATACTGTACTCCTCTTATTCCTTTTTAAACTAACCAAATCCCACTAGTTTTGGTTTTACTTTCTAGGAAGGTTTGAGGAAAGTACTTACCAGTTTGTCTTACCTCCCTGGTCTTTCGCTGACTTCCCGGTCTTGTGTCCCCTTGGTCCTACGCCGACTTCCCGCTCCTCCCGGTTCCTGCCCTGCTGAAAAGAAACTGAGACCAAAAAATTTGTGACCTCTGTTTTTAGACAGCTGCTAAAAGACTACTAGGTTAGAGGAGGAGGGCGGGTGGGGGTTCCTACTCTGTACGAACTCGGGTTTAAGCCACCACCCTCCTTAAATACCTTTCACCTGGGTGCTTCCCACCAGGTCCGCTTCTGAAAAAAAAAGCTCAAGAGCTTTACTTCCGCCTCAGCTGTTTTTTAAATGGCCCCGAGTCTCGCCGACTGCTGCCTCTCCGCTCCGCTCCCGTATTGAAAAAAGAGAAATACTCACCAACCAATCACTTACCTGCTCCTTGGTGACGTCACACACTGATTATTTTTTACCTCTCTCCCCGCTGCTGAGTTGGTGGGCCTCGCTGCTCTCCGGGTTTTATACCGGGCTCCGACTCACTGCTCCCGCTGGTCCCGACTGGTCTCGGGCCTCGCTGCTCTCCGGGTTTTATACCGGGCTCCGACTCACTGCTCGAAGTGTCTTTACGAAGGAAGACACAAAAAACCTCCCTGGGATATCGGGAAAAATAGGGACATTGGCAAAGGAGGAACTGACGCAAATCAATATCTCTAAGGATATGGTGTTAAGGAAGCTAAAGGGATTGAAGGTGGACAAATCCCCAGGGCCTGATAACATGCATCCTAGGGTACTGAAGGAGGTGGCCCTAGAGATAGCGGATGCACTAAGGATGATTTTTCAGAATTCATTAGACTCGGGAACAGTGCCCATGGATTGGAGGGTAGCTAACGTTACCCCACTATTCAAAAAGGGGGGTAGGGAAAAAGCAGGTAATTACAGACCTGTAAGCCTTACATCAGTTGTGGGCAAAATGCTGGAGTCCATCATTAAGGATGAAATAGCGGAGCACTTAGCAAATGGGGACAGGATAGGACAGAGTCAACATGGATTTACAAAGGGTAAATCGTGCTTGACTAATCTATTGGAATTTTTTGAGGGAGTAACTGGTAGAATAGATGGGGGAGAGCCAGTAGATGTGGTGTACCTGGACTTCCAAAAGGCCTTCGATAAGGTCCCACATAAAAGATTAGCATGGAAAATTGAGGCTCATGGGATAAAGGGGAAAGTATTGGCGTGGATAGGGAACTGGCTGTCAGATAGAAAACAGAGAGTTGGAATAAACGGCTCATTTTCTGAATGGCAGGCAGTAACAAGTGGGGTACCACAGGGATCTGTCCTGGGCCCCCAGCTGTTCACAATTTACATTAATGACCTGGATCAGGGAGTCGGATGCAGCATTTCCAAATTTGCAGACGACACTAAACTAGGAGGGGGGGGTGGGCTCAGAGGAAGAGACCAGGAAGCTCCAGAGCGATTTGGACAGACTGGGCGATTGGGCGGATAAATGGCAGATGCACTATAATGTGGACAAGTGCGAAGTTATCCACCTTGGGTGCAGGAACGGGAGGGCAAATTATTATTTAAATGGCAATAGATTGGGAGAGGGGGAAGTACAGAGAGACCTGGGTGTTCTTGTACACCAGTCACTGAAGGCGAGCATGCAGGTGCAACAGGCGGTCAAGAAGGCAAACGGTATGCTGGCCTTCATAGCAAAAGGGTTAGAATACAGGAACAGGGATACCTTGCTGCAGCTGTACAGGGCACTGGTGAGACCACACCTCGAGTACTGTGTACAGTTTTGGTCGCCTCATCTGAGGAAGGATGTTCTTGCCATGGAGGGGGTGCAGCGGCGATTCACCAGGCTGATACCAGGAATGGCGGGAATGACCTATGAGGAGAGACTATGTAGTTTAGGGATGTACACACTGGAGTTTAGAAGATTGAGAGGGGACCTCATAGAAGTGTATAAAATTCTGACAGGTCTAGACAGACTGGATGCAGAAGGAATGTTTCCCTTGGCGGGTGAGAACAGAACTAGAGGACATAATTTAAGGATAAGGGCTAAACCATTTAGGACAGAGATGAGGGGGAATTTCTTCACTCAGAGAGTGGTGAACCTGTGGAACTCATTGCCACAGAGGGCAGTGTACGCCAGCTCATTAAATATATTTAAGAGGGAATTAGATATATTTCTACGGGCAAAAGGGGTTAAGGGTTACGGAGAGAAGGCGGGGACGGGATACTGAATTAAAGGATCAGCCATGATCTCATTGAATGGCGGAGCAGGCACGAAGGGCCGAATGGCCTACTCCTGCTCCTATCTTCTATGTATCTATGTATCTATGTAATTCAATACCAATGACAACACCCATTAAAACGTTTATTGGAATACCTATTTGATAGGAGATTTATGAACAATAATATACATATTCAATACTTATCGCAAAACCAAGTACATAAATTCTAACTAACAAGTCAATGCGCAATAAAAACACATTAAATATAGGTTAAATTATAGATCTATATATATTTATTAAAAATCAATTGATTCTCCCCTTGCTTTCTCAATAAATATGAATTGAAATGTTAATCAATGTGCACTATAATACTAAATAAATATTATTTGAAAAGCCATATATTTAAATATTATTTGAATAGCTAATCAAACACAATAATACACCAAAAGGGGTGTGTTGAACGATCATAAAATTCCGAATTCACCAGTTTTAAAATCAATTACCAAAAATAATTTATATTCGGTGTTTTACAGTTCCTTACCCAAAAGATATAAATCACATATTGCAGAATCATTAAAAACAATATAAATTTACCATCTGTTAATATCATGAGAAAAACAAACAAGCGACGCCTCATGACTGGCACCTGTTGTAGATTTCACTCTCAAAATAAAGAACCAATTGCACAATTGAGCCCGTTCAGGTTTCTGCATTCTTCTTGCTTGTCATATCTTGGATTTCTTTGCTAATCTTCCTCAGGCTATCGGGGTAAGTCAACTAGTCTGTACCAAACGATCTGTAGGAACAGTCCTTACTCACTCAGCTTCGTTGGAGAGGTGGGCAACTACCACAACTTGTCCATGGACTGCGTGTCACCGACTGTTACTGAATATGATGGTAAGGTTTGTCCAGCAGCTGCTAAATAATGCATAATATAGAAGCAGCATCTCTCTCTCACTCAAACACACTTACAATACATGTACTGTTATTTTTGAACATAACATATTGGAATCTGCGTCAGGAGGTCACCGCCCACGCTTGCAAACGCCTCTGACTCACATTTCACACTTATTCAGCTTCCTGGCAGCTAATGCGAGCTGAATTTTGGAGAGGTGTAAATACAATTCGTTTGGTTGCAGCAGCTAAGGCGAGCTGAATTTTGGAGAGGTGTGAATACAGTTATTCAGGTTGCTGCAGTCTGTAGACATGTGGTTTCGGCACCTTCGTCTGCCTCTGCGGCGTCACAGATAGGAGTATTTTTTTCGAATTGATTTAACTCTTTGTACCCACACTAAAGCTCTGTAACTTTTCCGAAATTAAACAAGGTTCTATCCTATTTGCTTCAGTTTTTTATTGAAGCTTCGGTGTGAGGTCTGGGACGTGTGAAATAGACTTGAGATTTTCGTCGTAAATGCAAATATTGCTGCAACATACACAGATAAAATTGATTGAAGCGTAACATTGGGTCAAAACAAATCAGTGTGGTCAATGTCGGGATACGCAGTAATTCTCATTAGCCACCCGGTGCGGAGGGGGATGGAGAAGTCGGAGGACCTCCTTGTGGGTCAGCTCCTGGGCCTGGCCCAGGGGGCCATTCACAGGTTAAGGCAGCACCCAGTCCAGGGGACCATTTGGTCCGGCTGCCTGCCTCCCATCCGCGGCTATGTCCAGGAGCGTGTGTCGCTCGAGTGGGAGTATGCGGTGATTGCCGGCATGTTGCAGCGCTTCCACGACCGGTGGACACCGGAGGGACGAGAATGCATTGCCAACACGGCCAACAATGCTACACCTTAACATAGCTTCTCCTTAAAATAACTGACAATTTGGACCATATTGTCTGTGCGTAAAAAAATGGGACACTTCAATTAATTTTAATTAGATGGGTGACACGTCATCCTCACTGACCAATCAGAGAAGAGTAAAATGTCTCATTTCTCAAGAGTCCCACCCCGCTTTGTGATGCTGCAGAAATGCCTCCTGCTCCAGTCACGCTTCGATTCCGATCAATTACGCTGATTGTTGGGAGAGTTTACATTGGGGCTTATGCTAATGAATGTGAGTGGAAACTTGAACGTAACTTCAGCTGACGAAAAGTGGCGCACTGTCCAGTGTATAGCGGGTTCATTTTGGAATTAAGCCCCAAGCGGAAAATACCTGCCACCATAACTAAGCTGAGAAGGCAGTCAGACCCTAGCTTTATTGCCCCATATGAAAAACGACACCGCAGAAAGTGTAGCACTGCACGGAGGTGCCGTTCTCGATTTTGTGCTCCAGTCTCTGGAGTGGAATTGAACGTACGAACTTCTGGACTCAGAAACGGGATTGCTTCCAAA
Organism: Somniosus microcephalus; assembly: GCF_052327205.1. Lineage (NCBI taxonomy): Eukaryota > Metazoa > Chordata > Chondrichthyes > Squaliformes > Somniosidae > Somniosus > Somniosus microcephalus. The sequence goes on along the minus strand of NC_140998.1, from coordinate 204,178,095 downwards.
TGAGCCACGGCTGACAACTTAATAAGGAGGTCATTATTAGCGGGTATTATTTATTACGTAGATGTATTATTAATATGGAGGATGCGGGCTATCAATTTACATTAAAGTTCAAACATACAGCTGCAAACACAACAAGACCTTTCACAATACAGCACAGGCTATAAGCGGATACGGCCTGACCACAACTTTTGTGTCTCAATTTTCAAAGCGAATTGCAGCCTAGCACGTGATAGATAGCAGGGGGCTGTGAGCTGCAGTCACTACCACTAATTGAGCTCTGAATAGAAAGGAGCTGCTCATGTCTATACTCTACTGGCACTGGTTGTTTCCAGACCTAACACGCAGCAAGCACAACCAAGGAGAACACTGGAGAGACACAGAGGAAGCATCCTCTGAACCGTCATTGTTAAGAGCATAAGTAAATAAGAAGAGCACGAGTAGGCCATACTACCCCTCGAGCCTGCTCCACAATTCAATAAGATCAGGGCTGATCATCGACCATAACTCCACTTTCCCGCCCGATCTCCATATCTCTTCATTCCCCTAGAGTCCAAAATTCTCTCTATCTCAGCCGTGAGTATTCGCAAAGAATCAGCATTCACAGCCCTCTGGGGCAGAGAATTACAAATATTCACAACACTCTGAGTGAAGAAATTCCTCCTCATCTCAATCTTAAATGGCCGACCCCTTATCCTGAGACTATGCCCCCTAGTTCTAGACACTCCAACCAGGGGGAACAACCTCGCAGCACTTACCATGTTAATCCCCCTCAGAATATTTTTTGTTTGAATGTGATCACCTCTAATTTTTCTAAACTCCAGAGAGTATAGTCCCATTCTACACAATCTCTCTTCATAGGACAGCACTCTCATCCAAAACTGGGCCTCGGATTTAAACACGCATCCCTGAACTAGTGAATAAAACTAACCTTGGCCCTGGAAGTGAACACACATCCGATAATGAGTCACCAATGTCAAACTGCGGTCTGAATCTGAACCAAAATCCTTAAACAATTCAACCTGTATCAAACTGGAGCCTGGTCTGTAAAGTCCTCAGTAAACTCGTCGTTAAAAACAAACTGAGCCCTGGATCTAAATAAGGATCCCTAAACAAGTGAATGTAACCAAAACTGGGCTCGGATCTGAACACAATTCCCTAAACTGGTCAGTAAAAACCAACTATCTTAAAACACAGCCCTAAACTAGTCAATATACTGAAGAGTGAGGAGGATAGTGATAGACGTTTGGAGGGCATAGACAGACTGGTGGAATGGGCAGAAAATTGCGAAGTGATACATTTGGTACGAAGAACGAGGAGATGCAATATAAACTAAATGATACAATTTTGAAGGGGGTGCAGGCACAGAGAGACCTGGGTGTATATGTGCACACATTGTTGAAGATGGCATGAAAGGTTGAGAAAGCGGTTAAAACAGGTGGACTTCATAAATAGAGGCATAGAGTAAAAAGGCAAGCATGATATGATGCACCTTTATAAAGCACTCGTACGGCAAAAACTGGAGTATTTTGTCCAATTCTAGGAAATATAAGATCATAAGAACCTAAGAAGTAGGAGCAGGAGTAGGCCATACGGCCCATCGGGCCTGCTCCACCATTCAATAGGATCGTGGCTGATCTGAACCTAGACTCACATCCACTTCCCTGGCATCTCCCCGTAACCCCTAATTCCCTTATCTGCTGGGAAACTGTCTATCTCCGCTTTAAACCTATTTACTGTTGCAGCTTCCACAGCTCTCTAGATTCGCAAATTCCATAGATTTACTACACTCTGAGTTAAGAAGTTTCTCATCATCTCTGTTTTGAAAGTGCAGCCCCTTATTCTAAGATTATGCCCCCTAGTACTAGTCTCACCCATCAGTAGAAACATCCTCACCGCATCCACCCGATCAATCCCCCTCACAATCTTATATGTTTCGATAAGATCGCCTCTCATTCTTCTGAGGCCCAACCTGTTCAACATTTCCTCATACATCAACCCCCTCATCTCCGGAATCAACCGAGTGAACCTTCTCTGAACTGCCTCGAGAGCAAATATATATTTTCTTAAATATGGAAAACAAAACTGCACGCAGTATTCCAGGTGTGGCCTCACCAATACCCTGTATAACTGCAGCAAGACTTCCCTGTTTTTATACTCCATCCCCCTTGCAATAAAGGCCAAGATTCCATTGGCCTTCACGATCACCTGCTGCACCTGCACACTAACTTTTTGTGTTTCATACACCAGGACCCCCTGATCCCTTTGTACTGTAGCACTTTGCAGTTTCTCTCCATTTAGATAATAACTTGCTCTTTGATTTTTTTTCTGCCAAAGTGCATAACTTCACACTTTCCATTAATATATTCCATCTGCCAAATCTCTGCCCACGCACTTAGCCTGTCTATGTCATTTTGCAGGTTTTTTATGTCCTCCCATTCACTGCTTTCTCTACCACCTTTGTATCGTCGGCAAATTTGGGTATGTTGCACTCGGTCCCTTCCTCCAAATCATGAATATAGATTGCAAAGAGTTGGGGTCCCAGCACTGACCCCTGCGGAACACCACAAGTTACTGATTGCCAGCCCGAGAACGAACCATGTGTCCCAACTCTTTGTTTTCTGTTAGATAGCCAGTCTTCCACCCATGCCAGTATATTACCCCCAATCCCGTGATTTTTTATCTTGATCAGTAAACTTTTGTGTGGCACCTTGTCAAATACCTTTTGGAAGTCCAAATACACTACATCCACTGGTTCCCCTTTATCCACCCTGTATGTTACGTCCTCAAAGAATTCGAGCAAATTTGTCAAACATGACTTCCCCTTCATAAAACCATGCTGACTCTGTCCTAGTAAATTATGTTTATCCAAGTGCTCTGTCACTGTTTCATTAATGATGGACTCCAACATTTTACCAACCACAGATGTTAGGCTAACTGGTCTATAGTTTCCAGCTTTTTGTCTACTTCCCTTCTTAAATAACAGTGTTACAGTAGCAGTTTTCCAATCTGCTGGGACCTTTCCTGAGTCCAGGGAGTTTTGGAAAATAATCACCAATGCATCCACAATCCCTACCGCTACTTCTCTCAAGACCCTAGGATGTAGACCATCAGGTCTGGGGGTTTTATCCACCTTAAGTCCCATTATTTTACCGAGTACCACCTCCTTAGTGATTTTAATAGTGTTTAGCTCCTCCCCCCCATTGCCCCCTGTTTGTCCAGTGTTGGGATATTTTTAGTGTCCTCTACTGTAAAGACTGATACAAAATATTTGTTCAGCGTCTTTGCCATCTCCATGTTCCCCACCACTATTTTCCCGGTCTCATCCTCTAAGGGACCAACGTTCACTTTATCCACCCTTCATCTTTTTATATAGCTGTAGAAACACTTGCTATCTGTTTTTATATTTTTTGCTAGTTTACTTTCATAATGAATCTTCCCTTTCTTAATTAATCTTTTAGTTATTCTTTGCCGGTTTTTAAATGCTTCCCAATCTTCTATCCTCCCACTAGGTTTGGCTACTTTATATGCCCTTGTGTTCAGTCGGATACTATCCTTTATTAATTTACTAAGCCACGGATTTCTGTTTTTTCTTTTACTCCCCTTTTTCCTCGGTGGAATATAATTTTCTTGAAAGATGTGAAATTTCTCCTTGAATGTAGACCACTGCTCTTGTACCATCTTACACTTCAATCTTTTTTCCCAGTCCACTTTAGTCAATTCTACTCTCATACCTTAATAAGACAGGTGTACAGACTCCACCAGTCTGTAGGTATTTCTGCCAATTGGGATGTAGTCGATTCATTTTCTGGTGGAAAGCAGTGTCATATAAACAACACTAATAGCTTAGAGTGAGTAGTAGGGTGCAAATTTAATACAATTCTTAGTTTGGCACTGGAACAATTAAAGCAGAGGTGATGTCAGAATGTGTACATACTGACTACATTTGGCTTATATAATAGAACAGGTTAATGTTCTTATCAGACAAGCTTATGTCAGAAATTCTCTGTCATTTAGCCCGTTGAATCTGTGCCATTAAAAGGGTAGCTAGACAAAGAACAGGCAGTGTTCCACCCTGGGTTCTGCGGGTTGTACAACAGCAACACCCTCTCACACATTGGAGGGTACCATAGCCTTGAATCTTACCAGGTCTCACTTAATGTAAGTAACTCGGGTGAGCTGGTGCGAGGGATAATTTGAACGCCATGAGAGACAACTGCAATCACTATGAGTGCACATTTGTCAGTCATTTTATTTCGAAATGCTAAAGCATGGTGGTGGGTTTACACACATGTAGGCAACCAACGACTCAAATCATGTCACGTTAAACAGAGCGGTTGTTGTGTTACTATTATTGTAAAAGTACTTTTTCCTTCTTTTTGCTCTTGATTATTCCCTAACAATGGATTCTTATTGTTAGATCCATGTGTTAATGGAGACATGGAATGCAGGAGTTGATTTAACAAGTGTTTACTGAACAAAGTCTGGAGGTGAACTAACAACACAAGACGCTAAACAGGCTTATATACCCGAGTGGTCACTACTGGTACTACAGTATACAAGGGCTTCAAAAACATAGTTCCTCTTTAAGGTACATACGCTACAATTCCTCCCCTTTTAGATAAATAGTACATAACATTTTAAGTAATCATTAAATAACATTTTTACAAGAACAATAATGTACACATTTGCTGAAGTTAATCAATTACAAATTCAGTCTCTCTGGAGGCTTACTGACTAGGTCCGGATAATGCCTCGGTGGTGTAGTAGGTTCTTTTGGCAAGGTCGATTCGGCTTCAATGCTAGTGTCGGGTTCATCTGGTTCCAGTATCACCAGATCGGAGGTAGATACTATGGGTATCTCTGCTTCATCACTCGGTGTATAGAGTTGTGGTGTAGGTTGACCTTTTTCGGATGACTCTATGATCTGGTCAGCATGGCGACTTATTATGTTTTCTCCAATGTCCACGGTATACATCAGCGGTCCTAGTCGTGTGCAAATAGTTCCAGGCTGCCATTTCTCGGTACGGTAGTCCCGGGCCGAAACTGGTTGACCTATCTGGAAGGTTCTAGTTGGCCTTTCATTCATGCTTTGATATTGCCGATCTCTACGTCCCTTCTGATGTTTGGCTTGACCAAATCCAGCCGGCATCTTAGTCTTCTATTGAAAACCATCATGGCGGGGGTTTGGTTTGTAACCACATGTGTTGCATTCCTGTACGCAAACAAGAAGTTATCTACCTTATGTTGTAGATTTATGTCTTAATTACCCATGGCCTTTATGGCCTTCTTGAAGGTCTGGACAAACCTTTCAGCCAATCCATTGGTGGCGGGATGGTATGGGGTGGATGTGTAGTGCTTAACCCCATTGTTTTTTAAGAACTTCCTGAATTCTTCGGATACAAATTGCGGTCCATTATCAGAACAGATCTGTTCAGGCAGACCATTCCTGGCGAATATGGTCCTTAATACTGTGATGGTTTTTTCCGTGGTGGTGGAGGATATCTTTATTACCTCCGGCCACTTGGAGTGTGCATCCACCGCGATTAAGAACATTGAGTCCATAAATGGACCAGCAAAGTCGATATGTACCCTTTGCCATGGGGATGAGGGCCACTCCCATGGATGTAGAGGGGCTTGTGGTGGGGCGTTTTGGACCTTCTGGCATCCTAGACAGCTCTTCGTCATTTCTTCGATGTCTCCATCGATACCTGGCCACCACACAAAAGCTCTGGCTAAATTCTTCATTTTCACTCCACCCAGATGCCCCTCCTGAACTTGCTTTAGCACTCTATCCTTGAGTTTGGGTGGAATCACCACTCTGGTCCACACATCAAGGTTCCTTGGCACACTGACAACTGTTCTCTTCTTTGCGAGAATGCTGGCAACAGTGGTTCACCATGTGCTGGCCATCCCTTCACCGTTAAATCATAGACTCGTGAGAGAGTTGGGCCATTTTGAACTTCCTTTTCAATGGTAGAATTTGTCACCGGTAGACATTCCACAATGGTCGAGTGGAATATCTCCACTGGGTCCACTGTAGGCACCTCTTCCACCGTTGGCAACGGTAGGCACGATAACCCGTCAGCATTCCCATGCTGTTTTGTTCCTTTGTACTCTATGTCATATTGGTGTGCCCCTAGGAAAAGGGACCACCTCTGTAGCCTTTGCGCTGTCATAATGGGAACACCATTTTTAGGGTTGAATATGGAGACGAGGGTTTGACGGTCAGTCAACAAGGTAAACTTTGTCCATGCAGGTAATGGTTGAATTTCTTCACCCCCCACACCAGGCTGAGTGCCTCCCTGTCGATCTGGGCATAGTTACGCTCAGCTGAGTTCAATGAGCATGACGCAAAAGCTATTGGATTCTCCGAGCCATCAGGGAATCTATGCGATAATACCGCTCCCACGCCATAAGGGGATGCATCGCACACCAGTCTGATTGGCAGTGATGGGTTGTAATGAGCCAACACTTCCCTGGACGTGATCGAGCCTTTGCATTTATGGAAGGCATGCTTACAGTCTTCGCACCATTTCCAAACTACTCCCGTTTGTAGCAGCACGTTAAGCGGGTGCAGAACCGTCGACAAGTTTGGTAAAAATTTATGATAGTAATTTACTAATCCCAGGAACGACCTTAATTGTGAGACATTTTCAGGCACTCGGGCCTTTACGACCGCTTCAATTTTTTCAGGTGACTTATGCAACCCTTCTTCGTTAATGACATGGCCACAATATGATATTTGTTTCTGGAAAAATTCGCATTTGGGGCGATTTGCTCGTAGGCCCCGTTCTCTCAGCCTCGTGAGCACCTGCTCCAAGTTGGCAAGGTGCTCGTTGTCGTTTTCTCCTGTTGCAAGGATGTCGTTTAGGTAGCATTGAGTTCCCGGAATCCCTTGCAGGACTTGCTCCATAGCTCTTTGCCAGATAGACGGGGCTGATGCCACTCCGAAAACCAGTCGATTGTACTGGTGCAGGCCTTTGTGTGTGTTTATCGTGAGATACTTTTGAGAGGCCTCCTCAACCTCCATCAGTAGATATGCCTGTGCGAAGTCAATTTTGGTGAAACCTTTCCCTCCGGATAGTGAGGCAAAAATATCTTCTATCCTCGGAAGAGGATACTGTACCGTGTAAAGAACCGGGTTTACAGTCACCTTGAAGTCCCCACAGATGCGAACTTTTCTCTGTTCTTCAGATTTATCATTATTCAACGTTTCCTTCATGACCGGGACGATGGGTGTTGCCCACTCGCTCCAATCTACCTTGGATAACATGCCTGCTTTTTCCAAATTCTCCAGCTCTGCCTCGACGGCTGGACGAATTGCGTATGGCACCGGCCTTGCCTTAAAAATTTGGGAATTGCCGCATCTTCCACTTTTATTGAGGCGGTGGCACCTTTCAGGGTTCCTAGTTCCTGTTGAAACACTTCTTTGGCGTTAGCCAAGATTTCTTTTAATCGTCCAGGTATGACGTCATCATCGTTTTTATTCTTACTGGTCACCGTCAGTGCCTGAATGGAGTGCCAGTCTAAACGTATCTTTCTGATCCATTCACGTCCCAACAACGTTGGACCACCATCTTGCAGAACGTATAAATACAACTTCTGTATCTCCTTGCCGTTGTATACAACAGGCACCCTTATTTTCCCTGTGGGGTATACTTTCTGCCCTGTATATGTCTTCAAGACAATGGATGTGTCTTTCAAAGGTATATGCGGAAATAGCCGCTCATAATCCCATCGACTCATGATGGTCAGAGCTGATCCTGTATCTAGCTCCATTTTGACTGGGGACCCCGCTATCATGACGGTAACCCAAATGGTCTGGTAATCTTCTTTGGCAATTACATTATGTTATTTGAGACAGCTTAGTCTCTTGTTTCCGGAGTCGCTATCGCTCTTCTGGCCTTCAGAGCTACTGTCCGTCATCATTTGTACCTTTCTGTACTTTTCCTTATTGACCTTTTTAATGTCAGCGGATTTCTTTCCTGATCTGCATACACGTGCAATGTGTCCCATCTTTCCGCATTGCCTGCATGCTTTGTCCTTGAACCAGCAGTCCTTCTGGTCATAGGTGGATCTGCCGCAGCGATAACATCTCTCAAAACCCCGTGTCATTTCATGGGTGCTGAAGTCCTGTGGCTTTTGCTATATCTCTGCAGCTCCTCTTGCTGCTGCTTCGTATGATACAGCCACACTGAAAGCCTTGTCCAGTGTTAAATCTTTCTCAGAAAGTAATCTTTTCTGTGTTCCTTCACTTAGGAGACCGCAGACGAATTTGTCTCGTAGAGAATCTGCCAGTCCTGCCCCGAATTGGCAGTGCTTTGACAGCTTTCTTAATTCGGTGAGGTAATCAGCGTTACTTTCATTCTTGTGCTGATTCCTCCTGAAGAATTTGAATCATTCCGCTATCAGCAGCGGTGTTGGGTTTAAGTGCTCCTGTAATGTATCAACAATCTCCTTAGAATTCTTGTCCATCGGTTTGGCTGGAGTGATCAAGTTTCCTAACAGCCCGTATGCCCTTGCACTCATCAGATTTAGAAGTACCGATCCCTTTTTATCATCCACTACTTCATTCGCCTTGCAATATACCTCCACTCTTTCCACATATGTGGTCCAATCTTCTATATCACTATTGAAAGCAGTAATATTGCCAGTCTTCGGCATCTTGAAAATCTAAAATTGCGCTTCCCATGCTTTTCTTTCTTCCCCGCCGAGTTAAGATGCCGCCTCCGGCGCTTTCCCGCCGCTGCCGCTGCTGCCAACGCTGTTCTCCGCGGTTCCCATTGTGACCTGCAGCTTTTTGCGGTATTTCTATTTTTTTAAATATATCGCTTCAATAGTTTCTCCGTTACTTGGAGAACCGTTCCCGTCGTTGAGTGGACCCTCAGGGACTTTCCCCTCCCTCTGCTCGGTCCGAACGCCGACCTGCTTTGCAGCACCGGCCGTGCCCTGAGTGCTCCACCCTCTCTCTCTCTTTGCTTCTGCTTCCCGACTTGCTGCCACCCGATCGAGCTCTAGCCCGTCGCAGCCCAGGAAGGATCAGTGCACTACCTGCCACCAGCCCGTTTAGCTGGGGAAACCACAGACTGGAGACCAAGCCTGGCCCTCGTTTTCGAGTTTCTTCGAGTTATTTTTTTTTCTTGCTTCTGGCTTCGACCTTCGTCTGAGGAATCGATCCCCTTGAGGTGCTGCCGAATTGCAGGAAAAAGTTTGTTTCTAACTCGTCGCCACTGTTAGATCCATGTGTTAATGGAGACATGGAATGCAGGAGTTGATTTAACAAGTGTTTACTGAACAAAGTCTAGAGGTGAACTAACAACACAAGACGCTACACAGGCTTATATACCCGAGAAAAGTCACTACTGGTACTACAGTATACAAGGGCTTCAAAAACATAGTTCCTCTTAAAGGTACATACACTACCATTATTATGATCATTGTCGTATTGTGATACATAGTGCATGGAACTGTGTCATATTAATCCTTGAAATCTCTGAAAAACCAATCGGTAAGACTGTTTGTTTATTTTCTGAAATCGACATGTCCTTGGGCCTTTATACCTGAGCATTCGTTAGGTGTCAGTCAGTGGCTCAGTGGGCAGCACTCCCACCTCTGAGTCAGAAGGTTGTTGGTTTAGGTCTAAATCCAGAGACTTGAGCACAAACATCTATGCTGACACTTGCAGTGCTGCACTGCTGGAGGTGCCGTCTTTCGGTATGAGACATTCAGCCGAGGCCCTGTCTGCTTTCTCAGCTGAATGTAAAAGTCCCCACGCCAATATTCCGAAGAAGAACAGGGGAGTTATCGCCATTGCCCTGACCAATATATGTCCCTCAACCAAAATAAAAACTGATTATCTGGCCATTATCACATTGCTGTTTGTGGGAGCTTGCTGTGACCAAATTCGCTAACACATTTCCTACATTACAACAGTGACTTCACTTGAAAAAGTATTTCATTGGCTGTAAAACGCTTTGGGACGTCCGCTGTTCGGGAAAGGCGCTATATTAATGAAAGTCTGTCTTTATTCTTTGATTTATAAGGAACTGTAAAGAGCCACTTGAAGAAGGACACATAGAGCCCCTGGAAGCATGTAAAAACATTGGCCCAGAATTTGCGGTGGGTAATGACGGCGAACTAACAGTGTTCACCAGCATTACCACTGTGAAACTGACCTCAACTTCAGCATGTAGTGTAAGCACATCGACCTGCAGAAATCCTGAAGTTGCGTTAAGTCATTCAATGCTCTGACACTAGCTGTGCTGTACCTCCCAACCCCCACCACCCCCCATAGCCGGCAATCAGGGAAATCAGTAAAACTGAGGAAAACCTGGGCATTTCTGCGCTAATATGGCTGTTGAATACCCAATGAAATGTTATGCCTTATTGCAAAAGATGTAACTGGGGTTTTAGCAGCGTATTGATTATTTTTTATATTTATGGAGTGTCAAATTTCTCCATAGTGATAACAATTACAATTTAAAAAAAAACATTAATTTTTTTAAAAGATTCTTCATGATATGTCAGCTTTTACCTTAACACCATGTGAGAGTCCCAATCTTTATTTCGCTCTATGATCATTTTTTTTTAATCGGGAAAAAGCATCTTCTCATTTCCTGCTTTTCTGCCTTTGAGAACACTGCAATGTGATTGGCTGCTTAGACATTTTGTGACGTCACGGCAGCGTGGCACTGGGAATCCCCACTACAGAGTGCTGGTCGCAATGGAACGTCGAAAAAGGCAAGCTTCTTGCTACACAAATCGCAAGATCTTCGTGGGCAGCTATCTTCAGGGCCAGCGGCGAGCGCCTTTGCTTTGCCTTGCCACTGACTGTAAATTAAAGGCAAATCTACAAGATGATGTCTGGTATATGCTAATTTGATTTATAATACCAACAATTATATAGCTGTTCTAATTATTTCAAAAACGTAACAATTCGGTTCACTGGGTATTTCACCATTTTCATAAACTCCTCTCTGAATTTACTCTGGGTCACTGCATAAATAAAGGTGTTTGTGCAGCAGCTCAAAAGCACCAGCATATATCCGGTTTCTTGAAGGATATAAACCGGGTCATTGTTACCTGTGTAAGAATAGGTATTAGTAATTCGATAATACAAGTAATGGATCGTGTACATCAGCCATAACAGTATAAAATTGCCGGATACACTGAAGAGTAAAATGAAGGAATTTCTCCGGTTTTCCATCTCAGGATCAGGATTGATTTCATAGCTGGGGTTGCCCCGCAATCCCTTGCGGACTCTGCTGGCCATTAATATATACCTCACGGTCAGAGCATTGAGCAGCAGAATAATGAAAAATGGCAGGAAAGGAGTCGCTATGCAGTCGAAAAAGAAAATGTTAGCCAAAGGTGTGAAATATAAAAGATTGGTTGTATCCGGCAGTACCACGGCAAATTGTTAAACATGTACAGAGGATCATACACGAAGCACCAGGGGATGTTTTTGAAACAGCTCAGAATGAGCACCGTGCCGACAACCGCAGCTGCCGTTTGCTTGGTGCAATATTTGGTTTTCAGCTCCTGGCAACAAATGGCTATAAAGCGATCGAAGGTAAAACCGACGGTTAACCAGACAGAAATGTCTCTGATTGCATAAACTAGGCCAGTTTTGGCCCGACATACCAGAGTAACCAACAGAAAACTTGCGGGAATGTAATGTCGATGATTCGATTGAATATGACGCCGGTGATGACAACCACTAGATCCGCCGCTGCCATGGCCACCAGGTAGCATGTGATACATTTGGAGAGGCCACACTTTCCCCGGGACAGGATCGCAATTGCCACCATATTAACGGTAGGGGAGGGAAAACAAGCAAGACAATTAATTATGGCCAGACTTTAAGGGAAAGTACCAGTTTGCGACCAGTAGGGACTCCCTGCAGAACTTGTTATTGCATTCTGCATGGAACCTAATAGCCATTAAAGTAGGTTGCAAATTAAAACAGTGTCAGCCGAGGCTCTGTGGGTAGCACACTCGCCTTTGAGTCAGAAGTTTGCGGTTTCATGTCCCGCTACAAAGAATTAAGCACATAATCTCGGCTGATTCTTGAATGCAGTACTAAGGGAATGCTGAACCCGCCGGTGCCCTGGCCAATATTTCTCCCTAAATCAACATCACTAAACCCAATTATCTGGTCGCTATCTCATTGTTGTTTGTGGGACTTACCTGTGAGCTGATGTACGGAAGATTTGCAGCCAATTACAACAGTGACTGCAAAATGCTTTTGGACACCCTAAGATCGCAAAAGGCACTATAGTGTTTCTGTTCCGTTTTACAATATAGATGAGGTACGTTAATGTAACATAATATCGTCATAGAAAGAAGCAGGACTGATTAGCAAATGAAATCTGGCGCTACTATTGGACGAGCAAAGAGCTTTAAAATAAATTTTAATATTAGTTATGATATGCCAACTTGAGTGCTATAAAATTAATTTAAATTAAAAAAATTCATGTAAATAACAAAATCTACACAAGTGCACCTGTAATAAGTTGATTGAATGAAATACAAGTCAATAGAGAGCGAGTTTGAGATTAACAATATTAATGAACGATAAAGCTGGAAAACTCCAATATAAACAGAAAACTTAGTGAAGCACAGACACCGGGGTCCGCCGGTAACGCATATGAACCGGACATTGAAACGTGGCGGAAGGACTGAAGTGAGTGAATTCGGACCGCGGCTACCGATCAGGCAGGATGGTTTAGGGATGAGGAGAGGGCCGCTGAATGACCGCCCATGCTCTCCAGATCTAAGGCCGTTGGGCACGTCACTGATTATACCAAGCAGCAAAAACCTTGCTCGTTCGTGTTTTGCAATCATTTATTTGATGGAGTGAAGTAAATCTGATCCAAAAGATTACATGCGCTGAGCTGCCTTTTAAAATTAATCGATAAAATATATATGTGGCAATATGAAAAAGAAAAAATGGAATGACTCACAGTTATATAGCGACTTTCACGACCAGCGGACGTCCGAAAGCGCTTTGCAGCCAATGATATACTTTTCGAAGTGCCGTCACCGTTGTAATTTAGGAAACGCGGCAGCCAATCTGTGTACAGGAAGCTCCGTCAAACACCAATGTGGTAATGACCAGATAATCTGTTTTAGTGATGTTGTTTGAGGGATAACAATTGGCCAGGCCACCGGGGATAACCCCCCTACTCTTCTTCGAAATAATGTCATGAGTTCTTTTAAGTCCACCTGAGAGAGCAGATGGGGCCTCGGTTTAACGTCTCGTCCAAAGGCACCTCTGACGGTGCAGCGCTCCCTCAGTATTACAATGGAGTGGCAGCCTAGAATTGTTGGGCTCAAGTCTCTGGAGTGGGACTTGAATCCACAACGTTCTTACTGAGAGGCGAGAGTGCTACCAACTGAGCAAAGACTGACACACAGGCATGCAGGTTATATTGTAAGTAAGCTTAATTTTCCTGAGCATTATTGATGGTGCGCAAGTATCATGACTCATGTTATAATGAGTTACGCAGTTATGGCATATTTAGGAGTCGTCCTCGTCTAATCCATCCATGGATCGCAGATGATGTGATGCAAGTTCCACAGCAAGACTCAAATATTCCAGTAGAAGTCGTAACATTAATCAATGGGCTTACTATGACCAACACGAGTGGAAAATGCCCGCGTTTGAGAGTCTGTTGAAAACATGATTTGGCTGATCAATTAAATGACCTCTATGATCAGTAGACTCTTTAATCTGCCTATCATGGGGGCGCATGAATAACAGGACATGTATCTGAAGGCTGACTGCACCTATGGCGCCTGACAACAGAGCAGAAGTGGAAAATAGAAAGGAATTGCTTATTATCATTGACCAAGTCTTTTAATAATTTTTTCGCACCATCGACAACACCTTGCAGATTACGACATAATAACTAACGTTTGCAATTACACATGACCCCCAATGTAAATCAAAGACTTCAGCCAGTATAGTACTGTTTGGACTGTAATAATTGTAACTTGTAAGGCAGCCAATAATGATCAAATTAAAGAGGAACCCGCCTGCTGTGTCCATGGTGTTGGTTCAACAACGTTAATGCAGGACTGACTTAGAGCTCATGTGCCATAACTAAATAGTTAACTCGCGGTTGGGGTGAAATATAATCCTATTACAAACAGATTTTAAGCGTTTCACTTCGCATTGCAATCCGATTAAAACACGATGGCATCCGTTATAAGAACGTATAGTAGAGAGAGGGAAAGATAGAGAGAAATAAGCAGGGACAGAAAAAGTAATGGAGATGAGAAACCGAAAGCGAAAGAGGAAAAGCGAGGAGGAGAAAGGTAGATATGGCCGCTGTAGTCAGACGAATGTATTTCACTATATTATTTCAAAATACGCTCGAATACATTTTACTTCAGATGTACAGTAAATACGATGGAATTTTGTTCTTTTCTATTCTAATTATTTTAATAGTTTACACCAATAACAGAAAATAAAAGAAAGCCTACTATTTATATAGCGCCTTTCACGACCTCAGGACGTCCCAAAGCTTATTACCACCAGTGAAGTACCCTTTGAAATGCAGTCACTGTTGTAATGTATGAAACGCGGCAGCCAATTTGCGCACAGCAAGATCCCGCAAACAGCAATATGATAATGACCAGATCATCTGCATTAGTGATGTTGACTGAGGGATAAATATTGGCCAGGCAGTGAGGAGACCTCCCCTACTCCTGTTCGAAATAATGGCATGGGATCATTTACACATACCTGCGAGGGCAGACCAGGCCTCGGTTGAACTTCACATCCTAAAGATGGCACCTCCGACAGTGGGGCACTCCCTCAGTGCTGCACGGGAGGGTCAGCCCAGATTGTTGTGCTCGAGTCCCTGGAGTGGGACGTAAACTCACAACCGTTTCACTCAGGGGCCAGAGTACTACCAACTGAGCCACTGCTGTCAGTGGGGTAGGATGGCGAGCTCTGCACCGGTGTACTTGGGCGGGGATCAATCTTTTGCCAATATGGTGAAACAGTTTATACATCAATATTCCTCACCCCTACATTTGGAACCTGTATATCGATTTGCAGCCATTGTCAAAATGCAGCAACATACCAACACACACTTAAATGTGTGGACACAGCTGATTCTAGATGTGAGATAGCAAGTCGTCTGAAGAAGACTTTGAATAATACTGTCTCTGTTGGAGCGGAAATAATTATAATTTAAATAAATTATTATATTGAATAAGTAAATTAGGATAACTTAGCCATTGAGCGGAAACCACAGAACAGGTGACTATTTAGCAAACACATTCACTCAGACAGATTAAGTTACCGGACACGTTGCAAGAACAATGAGGCAGTATAAAACAGGTTTGCACAACTGGTAAGGTTCCAACTTACCTGGGACACCAAGTGCGGCAAGAATTGGATCGTAAACTGCATACACCGGACCAGTTACTGGCTCAGGCATTTTGAGTCAGCAGCGATTGCGTATCAACAGCCTCAACACCTGCTTTGCAGCAGACTCAATATATAGATCATGGAAGCCTGCAGTGAGACAATTAGGTCACGTCATTACTGATGTTAGTTCCACTCCTTTGCACAAACAAACTGAGCGAGTTGTTTTTATTCTACTTTATAATTGAAACTTGTGTCATCAAACAAACAACAAGCAAAAATGCGCCCCTTTTGCAGGGATACAACTAATTAAATCCAAATCATAGAACATGAAACGATACTTAGCAAATGAAAAAGTAATATTATTCCCCATCTCTGGGACATACTCCGGACACTGCAGTGCCCACAGGTTGAAGAAGGCCTCAAGTGTGCTCCCCCTCCAGGGCTACCAGGGTGTGAACAAAGCTGCAGAAGGAGCGGCTGTCTTTCTATTTATTTTAATTGCACCTTAAGGACACACTGGGTTGCCCCACTGTCACCAACCCAATTAAAATAAATCTACTAATAGACCCCTTATAAGAAACATAGAGTCATAGAACATAGAAATATAGGAGCAGGAGCAGGACATTCGGCCCTTCGAGCCTGCTCCGCCATTAAATATGATCATGGCTGATCCCCTATCAATACCATATTCCCACTCTCTCCCCATATCCCTTGATGCCTTTTGTGTCTAGAAATCTATCGTTCTCCTTCTTAAATATATTCAGTGACTTGGCCTCCACAGCCTTCTGTGGTGGAGAATTCCACAGGTTCACCACCCTCTGAGTGAAGTAATTTCTCCTCATCTCAGTCCAAAATGCCCTACCACGTATCCTGAGACTGTGACCGCACGTTCTACAGGTCCCAGCCAGGGGAAACATCCTCCCTGCTTCCAGTCTGTCGAGCATTGTCAGAATATTATACGTAGAATTTTGTAGAGGTGCACAAACAATAAACACCCAAATCATAAAAATGATAAAGAAAAGTTAACAATTTACTTAATAATATTGTTTCCTGTATCGGCCACACGATCTCGATCGTGTAGAGCCCACAAGGCATGAAAGGCCTCAAGCAGACAGGTGGTCAAAATGTCCTACTTATCCAGGGTCACTCGGGCGTGGACATCTTTGT
This sequence comes from Somniosus microcephalus, assembly GCF_052327205.1. Taxonomy (NCBI): domain Eukaryota; kingdom Metazoa; phylum Chordata; class Chondrichthyes; order Squaliformes; family Somniosidae; genus Somniosus; species Somniosus microcephalus. The sequence continues at coordinate 204,161,543 of NC_140998.1, read as the reverse complement.
CCTGTTCTAAGCATGATGACTGTCCTCTGCCAATTCATGAACTGAATTCTAAAAATGTTGTTACACTTGTCACACTTTGACAGTTGGCATATGACTATGGTCCTTCAACTGTCTGTTGTAGTTTCTCTTTGCGAATAAGGTGAGTATGTGTGGGAGGATTTCATCTCTATTTCGTATGCAATCGTTTAAGCATTTTTTTCAGGTATCACTCAGAAGTCTCGACTGTAAGTGTTGAGAAGGTTTCAAGTGTATAGGATATCACATTGAAGCGCCTTCTACAAAAAACACCCTTTCGATCCCAATATACACGTTACAGATGAGAAGCAAGAAGTTACCTTAAACACCCCCCTCCCTGTACAGAAGGCTCTAATAATCTCAGTAAAGATCAGTGAAAAGACATAGATTACAACTGTAGAAATCCATACAATTTGTTTTTGGAGCGGTGCAGTCAATGTTAGGTGCATATTGAATGTTAAAATTTATTATTTGGAAGTGTTAGGAAGTATTTTGCGGAATGATCACCATCTCCCGAGAATACAGTGACTGAAATAGGTCTTAATTTAAAAATAATACAATGTTAGTATTTTACATCAGAGTAGGAAGCTATTCAACACATCGGGCGGGATTTTGCTACGGCGGGCGGGTTGGGGTTGGGGTCGTGTTCCCCACATTTCGGGCTGGATTTTCCTAAATTCGTGTCTGCTGGTCCCGACTCCGTCCCACCTCCAGGAGGCGGGATAGGCACTTAAGGCCCTGAACAAGCCCTCAATTGGCTCTATAATCCCAACTGGCTTGAGGAGTAGCAGCTGCAGCTCAACCATTAAATGGCAGATTTGAACAGGCTTTAATTGCAGGTGGCATAACTTTGCTCTCGCAGGTCTGGGGGGGATCATTCAGAAGGCTTCCCAAAGCTCTGGAAGTTTGCAGCCTGACAACCATCTCCAGTGTGACCTCCTGGGAAACCCCTCTCGCCGCCTTCACTGAGCGCTTCCTCAACTGAGGCATCTAGCAGAAGCATGGGAGCTGTTTTTGGCCTGCCCTTCTGGATATTACATGAGGCCGCCCAACAGCAGCAGCAACAACAGTTGCGCCAAGCTGCTGCTGCCCCACCTGAGGATGCACAGGCCAGAAGGGGCCAGCGCATGGAAGTCCGTTGGCGCAGGAGATACCCCCCAAGCAGGGTCTACAGACACAGGGTCAGCTACCTCGACATGTCTCAGCGGGAGTGCCAAAGGCGGCTCCGACTTTCGCGAGAGATGGTGGCTGACATCTGCGCAATGCTGCAGCAAGACCTGGAGCCCAGAGGAGCAGCTGGACACCCCTTATCAGTGGCGTCAAAGTCACCATCGCACTCAACTTTTTTGCCTCAGGCTCATTCCAGGGATCAGCAGCAGCCATCAGCGGCGTCTCACAGGCGGCCGCACACACCTGCATCAAGCAGGTAACCGATGCCCTCTTTGCCATCGCGCACAATCACATCCATTTCACCAAGGATCTAGCAAGTGTCATGGCGAGAGCGGATGGATTTGCGAATCTTGCAGGCTTTCCAAGCGTGCAGGGCATCGTTGATTGCACACATGTGGCCCTTAAGGCTCCCCATCACAATCCTGGTATATTTGTCAACCGCAAGGGCTTCCACTCCCTGAACGTTCAGCTGGTGTGTAACCACAAGAAGGAAATTTTGCATGTTTGTGCCAAGTACCCTGGCAGTTGCCATGACTCCCTCATACTGCGCCAGTCTACTGTGCCTCCGCTATTCAGTCCGCCAGACCAACTTAACGGATGGCTACTTGGAGACAAGGGCTATCCCTTGAGGACGTGGCTATTGACGCCGCTGAGGAGCCCATCCAACGCAGCTGAGGAGAACTACAACTCCAGCCACCTTTCCACCAGAGTCATGATCGAGCAGACCATTGGTCTGCTGAAGATGCGCTTCAGATGCCTGGATAGATCAGGTGGAGCCCTGCAATACTCAGCAGCCAGGGTCTCCAGAATCGTTGTGGTTTGTTGTGTGCTTCACAACATGGCACAGCGTCGTGGCTTGCAGATGGCCGAGGACCAAGTGGCTCCTGGCATATCCTCCTCAGATGAGGAGGAGGAGGAGGGGGAGGAGGAGAGCGAAGACGAACATCTTGCAGAGGCTCATCAACCAGCGGCAGCAGTGCGCGAGAACATTGGTGGCCGGCATGCAAGGGACGCGCTCATAGTGGCCAGATTTGCTGAGCCTCGCCCATGAGGGACTAGTGCCACGCATCCTTTTAACTGAGCACTGAAAATAGCCAGGGAGCAGCTGAGTTCTAGCGATGTGACCACCATACTGACCTCAAAGTGAAAGTCCCATTTGCGAAATGACACACACCACAACTACAGCAGTAGCCAACAGATGTTTTAATCACATTATTCTGATGGCTTTCAACCACAACACATTAAATTCCACCCGTGACTACCCTTGTGACTATTTGTGCAGTTTATTTCTCTTACGCGTGCTCCTACGTAGTGGTACCCCAGTGGCATCAGCAGATGTGGAGGCCCCTTGCTCACTTCCTTGCTGCTCCTGTCTGGACACCTTTGGCGGGCGTCCTCTGGGTCTGCGAGCCTATAAGGGCTGCGCAGCAGTCTCCTGCTCCTGCGGCTGTGCAGGGGTTGAGACGCCGATCTCACTTGGGTGCTGACTCAGGTGGGGCTTTGACCGAGGACTTGTCAGTGGCATGGAAGTTTGAGCGCTTGGAGAGGAGCCCCCACCTCCTTGTTCTCTGCCACCATCATCCCTCTCATGGGTCAGGCCCCCTTAGCGCTTGCAAGTGGCGAGAGAGCATCTTGCTGCATATCAGGGGAGCCATGGGGACCCGTGTCGGGACTGGCAGCCCTTCTCAGAGGGACTGCCATGAAGGTCTGGTTTCTCCATTCAATAGTTGCGCATCGCTCCTCCAGAGATGTCAGTCTAGTCTGAACACTCACCATGTTTTCATCAGTCGCGCGACGTATGTCCTCCATGGCCGTAGCCAGCCTTTCCACGGAGGTTGCCATCCTTTCCGTGGTAATGCCTTGATGCGCCAATGACTCCACAAAGGCTCTGCTCGCATTAGCGGCGGACTCCTCCATTCGCTCCGCACTCGCAGCAGCCCTGGAGACAAAACCTGCCAGAGACTCCTGCATAGTTTCCTGGAGTGCTATCACCGCTGATACTGTGGATCGACCCAGAGGCACAGGGTCGACATGCAGCTGAGCCGAGCTGGGAGAGTGCTGCGCCCTCCGACTAGGACTCTCCACTGCGGTCCCTGTCTCCACCATCTGCTGAGGCTCACTTGTGAGCTGTGATACACCAGGTGACGACACTACTCTATGTCCCGAAGGTCTCACCGAGGTGTCAGTTTCTGCGCTGGTGATGGGTGCGTTGCCTTCTGCTGACGCTGCGCCCTCAGAGGTTGCAGCTTCCTCTGAGGAGTCTCGTAGCTGAGGCTGAACCTCCTCCTGCGTCCTGGAGATGGGAGCTTGCGATGGACCTGTGGTGGAGTAAAGGAATGTGTCAGAGATGCGAGGCCAGGGTTACCTGCACAGTGCTTATTGCAGATGATCAGAGGTCCATCTGTTAGAGCTTCCAAGTCATTATCAGCGAGTCATGCAATGCAATTCAGAGAGTTGGAAAACTCCTCTGTCACCAGCTTGCTCTGCTGCACCGGTCTCTCCGTCCCCCACTTGTGTGTCGTCCTGGACGCCGACGATGTCCAGGACCGCCTCCTCCAATGGGATCAGCTGGGCTAAGAAGGCTGCCCCTTCCCCTGGCTTGGCTCGCTCTGCTCGGTTGTCAGCTCTCTTTTCCTGCAATGGGGGAGACAAGTGGAGTTTGAGCGAGAATGAATGAGTGAGTGTAGAGAATCGATGGCATAGATGCTTAGAAGGAGAGAAAGATGGAGTGAGATGGCAAGACCAAGGGCCCTCCCTATGTGATGTATGTTGCTTTCATAGCATGACAGTGATAGGGAGTGTGAGGGCTGCATAGTCCATTAGTTAGGTGAATGTGATCATAGAGAGAGAGGGAGTGAGTGGGAATGGGTGCATGGATGTCAGTGCCAAGTGGGATGTGGAGGAAGAGATTGGTAAATCTGAGAGCTGGCGAGGAAAGGCAATGGGGGTCAGATTAAGAGTGATGGGAACATCATACTCACTTTTCCAGTGCGCAGAAGGTCATGGAAGCATTTGCGACATTGTCTCCATGTTCTGATGGTATTGCTGGTGTTGTTCACTTGCTCTGCCACCCTCAGCCACACAGCCTTGGCTTGCTGGGGTGGCTTCTTCCTCCCCGAGGAGGGGAAGAGCACCTCCCTGCTCTTTTTCGCTCCCTCCACCAATGCCTGGAGGGCTGCCTCGTCAAATCTGGGGGATGCCTTCCTCCGACGTGTCGCCATGACTGATGATGTTCGCAGCAGCTACTTGGGCGAGAAGCTTGGCAGTCTGATGAAGTCAGGAAGGCTTGTGGAAGCCCTTAAAAGAAGCAGCAGTGATGATCTCACCTGAAAAGCTCTCAGGCTAGGGGTTCCCATTCGTGGGGAATCAATTGGGCTTTTAAATCAAAGTTGCATCAGCTGCAGCTTCCAAGTCATTTGTGGGACTTTACTACGGGGGCGGGTTTCCCACACGAATTCTGCACGATGTGGGAAATAGATGCAACTTTGATTTAACAGCCCAATTGATTCCCCACTTGTGGGAACCCCTAGCCAGAGAGCTATTAAGTTACGAAGATCGCCTCTGATCAGCACGGCGGCAGAATGGTTAGCACTGTTGTATCACAGTGCTAGAGACCCGGGTTCGAATCCGGCCTCGGGTGACTGTCTCTGTGGAGCTTGCACATTCTCGCCATGTTTGCGTGGGTTGGCTCCAGTGTCCTCCCACAGTCCAAAGATGTGCAGGTTAGGTTGATTGGCTATGATAAATTGGCCCTGGCAGCGGCTGATACCATCATCAATCATGGTGACACATCAGAGTAAGGTGTGACGAGGCAGCCGATCAACCTAACCCGCACATCTTTGGACTGTGGGAGGAAACCGGAGCCCCTGGAGAAACCCCACGCAAACACGGGGAGAATGTGCAAACTCCACACAGTCAGCCGAGGCCGGATTCGAGCCCGGGTCCCTGGCCTCTGTGAGTGCAACAGTACTAACCAGTGTGCTGCCTGGAACATTGGGGACGGAAGCCTGGATGGGAATGTATTCGGCCGCCTTACTGGGGCTTGGGGTGCTCCATTCCCGCTTGGGGAACCGAGTTGTGGTCGTCAAATGGCCTTTGTGCAGTTTCTGAAACACTGGTTATTGAGTTGTCAAGGTCAGAGCGACAAATGATTAACCAAGGAGGCAACTGATTAACTGAAAACTTGGCATTCACATGGGGGACGGAAGTCTGGATGGGAATGTATTCGGCCGCCTTACCGGGGCTTGGGGTGCTCCATTCCCGCTTGGGGAACCGAGTTGTGGTCGTCAAATGGCTTTTGTGCAGTTTCTGAAACACTGGTTAATGAGTTGTCAAGGTAGGAAATCATAGACCAAAACGGCATCTCATTAACTGAAATTTTGAACATCGACAACTGGTTAGCCAAAAGTCAGAGCGACAAATGATTAACCAAGGAGGCAACTCAGTAACAGAAATTTGACATCGACAACTGGTAAACCAAAAGTCAGAGCGACAAATGATTAACCAAGGAAGCAACTCAGTAACAGAAATTTGAACATCGACAACTGGTTAACCAAAAGTCAGAGCGACAAATGATTAACCAAGGAGGCAACTCATTAACTGAATACTTGGCATTCACATTGGGGACGGAAGTCGGATGGGAATGTATTCGGCTGCCTTACCGGGGCTTCAGGTGCTGCTTTCCCGCTTGGGGAACCGAGTTGGGGTCGTCAAATGGCCTTGTGCATTGTCTGAAACACTGGTTAATGAGTTGTCAAGGTAGGAAATCATAGACCAAAAGGGCAACTCATGAACTGTAATTTTGAACATCGACAACTGATTAACCATAAGTCAGAGCGACAAATGAGAAACCAAGGTGGCAACTCATTAACCGAATATTGAACATCGACAACTGGTTAACCAAAAGTCAGAGCGACAAATGATAAACCAAGGAGGCAACTCAGTAACTGAAATTTTGAACATCGACAACTGGTTAACCCTAAGTCAGAGCAACAAATGATAAACCAAGGTGGCAACTCATTAACTGAATATTGAACATCGACAACTGGTTAACCAAAAGTCAGAGCGACAAATGATAAGCCAAGGTGGCAACTCATAAACTGAAATTTTAAAATTGACAATTGGATAACCAAAAGTGGGAACTCATGTTTCGGACGGGCTTACAAACCGGCAGAGGCCCGGGCTTCGCCTCCCTTGCGTAAGCGACCGTCTCCGAATCGATTAAAGACGTAAAATCGGAGTTCAGAGCGAGAAAGTTTTTCCCGAAATCGGCCGAAAAATAAAGAAATTCTCCTTTTCCGCCGGTCAAGGGGGTATTCGAATGGACAGGGTAAGCCGCGTCTAACGGTGTAAAAACGGCTTGGCTCCGACGCGGGAGTGCGGAGATATGGCCGTTCAAAGTTGTACTGGAAGTACGGAAGGGGAAAGATTTGACCGCCTGTGGGCGAAAAAAGTGCCGGTGGTCGGTCACAAAAGTCAAATCCGTCCCGCTGATTTGACACTTGTCATTTCTGGCAGGGGGGATTGGCGGGGTACCTGGAGAATGGTAGGAGGTGGCATTTCGAGACTTGGTCTGTTTTCCAGACTACTGTCAAGGGCCTCCAGGTCTGCAGAGACCGACCCGGGCTGCCGTCCAACCGAGTTTTAACCCTTTTTGGGTGGAATTTTTTTTCCATTTTTAACCAATTTTCGGGTTTTGGTCGGGCTTAAAAGCGGCAGCCTGACGCCCGGCAGAGGCCGGGGCTTCGGCTCCCTTGCGTAAGGGACCGTATACGAAACGGTTAAAGCCGAAAAATCCGGGTTCAGAGCGGAAATTTTTTTTCCCGAAATCGGCCGAAAATTAAAAAAATTCTCCTTTGCCGCCGAGCACAGCGGCATTCGAACGGGCACGGGAAGCCGCGTCTAACGGTGTAAATACGGCTTGGCTCCGACGCGGGAGTGCGGAGATATGGCCGTTCAAAGTTGTACTGGAAGTACGGAAGGAGAAAGATTTGACTGCCTGTAGACGAAAAAAGTGCCGGTGGTCGTTCACAAAAGTCAAATCCGTCCCGCTGATTTGACACTTGTCATTTCTGGCAGGGGGGATTGGCGGGGTACCTGGAGAATGGTAGGAGGTGATTTCTCGAGACTTGGTCTGTTTTCCAGATTACTGTCTTGGGCCTCCAGGTCTGCAGAGACCGACCCGGGCTGCCGTCCAACCGACCAACCGACTTTTAACCCTTTTTGGGTGGAATTTTTTTTCCATTTTTAACCAATTTTCGGGTTTTTGGTCGGGCTTAAAAACGGCAGCCTGACGCCCGGCAGAGGCCGGCGCTTCGGCTCCCTTGCGTAAGGGACCGTATACGAAACGATTAAAGCCGAAAAATCCGAGTTCAGAGCGGGAAAATGTTTTCCCGAAATCGGCCGAAAAATAAAAAAATTCTCCTTTTCCGCCGAGCAGGGCGGCATTCGAACGGGCACGGGAAGCCGCGTCGAACGGTGTAAAAACGGCTTGGCTCCGACGCGGGAGTGCGGAGATATGGCCATTCAAATGTGTACTGGAAGTACAGAAGGGAAAAGATTTGACCGCCTTTTGCGGGCCTCGGGTGATGCTTCCCGGCCTGGGAAAGTGAGTTGCTCCCGGCAAATTGACATGTGCCATTAATGATTTCGAGACATCATTAACCAAAACACGAATGTCCGATGGGAAAAGATTTGGGCCCTTTAAGCGGGCCTCCCGTGATGCTTTCCGGCTTGGGAAAGTGAGTTGCTCCTGGCAAATTGACATGTGCATTTAACGATTTCGAGACATGATTAACCAAAACACGGAAGTCCGATGGGAAAAGATTCGGGCCCTTTAAGCGGGCCTCGGATGATGCTTTCCAGCTTGGGAAAGTGAGTTGCTCCCGCCAAATTGACACGTGTCATTTCTGGCAAGTGTCTCCGAACATAGTTTATGAGTTGGAGTTCGGGAAATCATTAACCAAGACGGAAGTCCCGATGAAGAAAAAAAAAAGTGCCATTTGCAGCGATTTGGGTGCTCCTGGTCGGATACAGGTGGCCGTTTGACCCGTTGATTTGACACTTGTCATTTCTGGCAGGGGGCGTTGGCGGGGTACCTGGAGAATGGGAGGAGGTGGTTTTTCGAGACTTGGTCTGTTTTCCAGATTACTGTCTAGGGCCTCCAGGTCTGCAGAGGCCAACCCGGGCTGCCGTCCAACCGACTTTTAACGCTTTTTGGGTGGAAATTTATTTCCATTTTTAACCAATTTTCGGGTTATTGGTCGGGCTTAAAAAACGGCAGCCTGACGCCTGGCAGAGGCCGGGGCTTCGGCTCCCCTTGCGTAAGGGACCGTATACGACCCGATTAAGCCCCGAAAAATGGATCCAAATGTCGGCCGACCAAGTAAGCTTGCTGGGGGAGAGACTAAGTGCCGGGCTGGGCACCTCATTAACCAGTGAAAAGTTTTGGCTGCTGGAGAGACTAAGTCCGAGCCTGGGCACATCATTAACCATAAATGAAAAAGGCAAGGCCGAGTCTGGAGCATGGCTAACTGATTAACCAAATTGGCAAGGCCGGGGCTGAAAGTGAGTGAGCGACCCGTGGCCAGGGGGCTGGATGGCAGGAGAGAATCTAACCTCCAAAATATGGAAGTCCGATGAGAAAATATTCGGCCGCCTTTTGCGGGCCTCGGTGTTGCTTCGCGGCCTGGGAAAGTGAGTTGCTCCCGGCAAATTGACATGTGCATTTAACGATTTCGAGACATGATTAACCAAAACGCGGAAGTCCGATGAGAAAAGATTCGGCCGCTTCACGCGGGCCTCGGGTGATGCTTTCCGGCTTGGGAAAGTGAGTTGCTACCGCCAAATTGACATGTGTCATTTCTGGCAAGTGTCTCAGAACATAGTTAATGAGTTGGAGTTTGGGAAATCATTAACCTAGTCGGAAGTCCCGATGAAGAAAAAAAAAAGTGCCATTTGCGGCGATTTGGGTGCTCCTGGTCGGATAGAGGTGGCCGTTTGACCCGTTGATTTGACACTTGTCTTTTCTGGCGGGGGGGTTGGCGGGGTGCCCGGAGATTTTCGGGAACACGATTTTCAGAACAAAATTCACTCAGCGTGAGCACTTTGAAAAGGCCCGAAAAGTGTTACTTTGCTAAAAGGCTCATTTTATCAATATAGAGACCTTTCAAAGAGTATTGGAAAGTCATATTAAATTGGTTTTGTGGCTTTTATGACTTAATGACAAAAAACTCTAAGTGTGAATCTGAAATCGTAGACAGATAGCAGAAACATATAAATAATTCCAGCGTCTAAGTTTCATTTGCTGTCTGTCACACACGTGCCTCTGAACCGGTCAGGGCCTGTGACCCCACTGAGCTTATGCACACGCAGTGTTTGCACCAAGTTCCCCTGTGTTGTGCGCTCAGTGGGCCCGTCCAAGACAGCAGAAACAAGATGTACAT
>NC_140998.1:203939414-204136914 GCF_052327205.1 Somniosus microcephalus | reverse complement strand
TTTCTGTGAGTGGTGCAGTATTTGCAAGCCGATTGTCCGTTCTCGGAAGCGAAGTTGATGGGCCGATTTGGTGTGAGTGGTGTTAATCTGTGCTATTTGCAGTGTATGAATTGCCAGGCTGGCCAAGGCGTTTTGTTCCGGCGTTGCTTCTGGGAATTGCTGGGGTCTGTGCTGTTCATAAAGGCCGGTGGCGGGCGCTCCGTTCCCGACTCCCGTGTCCGATTAGGGTGGGGGACGGCTCGGTGGAAAGCCCCGGCGCTGGCGCAGACTATATTGCCGGACTGGTCCCTGGCGAGTTCGGGAAAGTGTCGCAGTCCCTTACCGGCTGCCGTGCCGTCGGTCAGCGGCAGCTTATCGGGGATAACTTCGGGAGAGAAAGTTCGATCCGGTCCGGGTCAACTGCCACTGAACGGGGTGGCGGGGCCGCACAGACCAGTAGCGGGCTTGTGTAGCTGCCACTTGGCCCGGCCGAGGTACAGCCGTTGGCTGGAGACCGCTTTCCGACTGCTGAGCCGGTGCCGCGGGGACCCACCTTGATGCGCTGGCTGCCAGAGCAAGCCAGGGGCAAGGGGCATCCAAGGGTATCGGAACGGAGTCGTTCCGACACCGGGAAGCCGGGTGCCCGTCGCTCCGAATCGAGCCCGGGGTTTTCGTGCGTATAACTAGGCGGGCATTTGGACACGGTTGTCCGGGAGCGGGTCCGCAACAGCGGGAGATTGCCTGGGTTTGGCCGGCCGGCAGTCGAAAGCCTTTCGCTCCGGATTCCCGTGTCCGATTTCGGTCAGGGATGGCTCGTTGGAAAGCCCCGACGCTGGCGCACACTATATTATCGGACTGGACTCCGGCAAGTTCGGGAAAGTGTCGCAGTCCCTTACCGGCTGGCGGGCCGTCGGTCAGCGGCAGCTTATTGGGGATAACTTCGGGAAGGAAAGTCCGATCCAGTCGGGAACAACGGCAGCTGAACGGGGTGGCTGGGCCGCACAGAGCAGTACCGGGCTTGTGTAGCTGCCCCTTTCTCCGACCGAGGTACAGCCGTCGGCTGGAGACCGCTTTCCGACCACTGAGAGGGCGGGGCGAGGGGCAGCCTGCACGCGCCGGCTGCCAGAGCAAGCCAGGGGCAAGGGGCATCCAACGGTATTGGAACGGAGTCGTTCTGACACCGGAAAGCCGGGTGGCCGTCGCTCCGAATCGAGCCCGGGGTTTTCGTGCGTAAATTATCGGGCATTTGGACCCGGTTGTCCGGGAGCGGGTCCGCAACGGCGGGTGATTGCCTGGGTTTGGCCGGCCGGCAGTCGAAAGCCTTTCGCTCCGGATTCCCGTGTCCGATTTCGGTCAGGCAGGGCTCGTTGGAAAGCCCCGACGCTGGCGCACACTATATTATCGGACTGGACCCCGGCAAGTTCGGGAAAGTGTCGCAGTCCCTCACCGGCTGGCGGGCCGTCGGTCAGCGGCAGCTTATTGGGGATAACTTCGGGAAGGAAAGTCCGATCCAGTCGAAAGCAACGGCAGCTGAACGGGGTGGCTGGGCCGCACAGAGCAGTACCAGGCTTGTGTAGCTGCCCCTTTCCCCGACCGAGGTACAGCCGTTGGTTGGAGACCGCTTTCCGACCACTGAGAGGGCGGGGCGAGGGGCAGCCTGCACGCGCCGCCTGCCAGAGCAAGCCAGGGGCAAGGGGCATCCAACGGTATCAGAACGGAGCCGGTCCGACACCGGGAAGTCGGGTGCCCGACGCTCCCGAATCGAGCCCGGGGTTTTCGTGCGTATAACTGGGCGGGCATTTGGACCCAGTTGTCCGGGAGCGGGTCCGCAACGGCGGGAGATTGTCTGAGTTTGGCCGGCCGGCAGTCGAACGCCTTTCGCTCCGGACTCCCGTATCTCATTTCGTTCAGGGAGGGCTCGTTGGAAAGCCCCTGCGCTGGCGCACACTATATCATCGAACTGGACCCTGGCAAATTCGGGAAAGTGTCGCAGTCCCTTAGCGGCTGCCGTGCCGTCGGTCAGCGGCAGCTTATCGGGGATAACTTCGGGAAGGAAAGTCCGATCCGGTCCGGATCAACGGCAGCTGAACGGGGTGGCGGGCCCGCACAGAGCAGTGCCAGGCTTGTGTAGCTGCCCCTTTCCTCAGCCGAGGTACAGCCGTTGGCTGGAGACCGCTTTCCGACCACTGAGACGGCGGGGCAGTGGGCAGCCTGCAGACGCCGGCTGCCAGAGCAAGCCAGGGGCAAGGGGCATCCAACGGTATCTGAACGGGGTCGGTCCGACACCGGCAGGCCGGGTGCCCGACGCTCCGAATCAAGCCCGGGGTTTTCGTGCGTATAACGGGCCGGGCATTTGGACCCGGTTGTCCGGGAGCGGGTCCGCAACGGCGGGAGATTGCCTGAGTTTGGCCGGCCGGCAGTCGAACGCCTTTCGCTCCGGACTCCCGTGTCCGATTTCGGTCAGGGAGGGCTCGTTGGAAAGCCCCGGCGCTGGCGCACACTATATTATCGGACTGGATCCCGGCAAGTTCGGGAAAGTGTCGCTGTCCCGCAGCGGCTAACGGGCCGCCGGTCACCGGCAGCTTATCGGTGATAACTTCGGGAGGGAAAGTTCGATCCGGTCCGGATCAAGGCAGCCGAACGGGGTGGCGGGCCCGCACAGACCAGTACCTTGCGTGTGTAGCTGCCCCTTTCCCCGGCCGAGGTACAGCCGTTGGCTGGAGACCACTTTCCGACCACTGAGACGGCGGGGCAGGGGGCGGCCTGCACGCGCCGGCTGCCAGAGCAAGCCAGGGGCAAGGGGCATCCAACGGTATCTGAACCGAGTCGGTCCGACACCGGGAAGCCGGGTGCCCGTCCCTCCGAATCGAGCCCGGGGTTTTCGTGTGTTTAAAATGGGGGGCATTTGGACCCGGTTGCCCGGCACCAGTCGAACGCCTGTCGTTCCCGACTCCCGTGTCCGATTTCGTTCGGGGATGGCTCGTTGGAAAGCCCCGGCTCCGGCGCACACTATATTGCCAAACTGGCCCCGGGCGAGTTCGGGAAAGTGTCGCCGTCCCGCAGCGGCTAACGGGCCGCCGGTCACCGGCAGCTTATCGCGGAGAACTTCGGGAGGGAAAGTCCGATCCGGTCCGGGTCAACGGCAGCCGAACGGAGTGGCGGGGCCGCACAGACCAGTACCGGGCTTGTGTAGCTGTCAAATGGCCTTGTGCATTATCTGAAACACTGGTTAATGAGTTGTCAAGGTAGCAAATGATAAACCAAAAGGGCAACTCATTAACTGAAATTTGTACATCGACAACTGGTTAACCAAAAGTCAGAGCGACAAATGATAAACCAAAAGGGCAACTGATTAACTGAATACTTGGCATTCACATTGGGGACGGAAGTCTGGATGGGAATGTATTCGGCCGCCTTACCGGGGCTTGGGGTGCTGCATTCCCGCTTGGGGAACCGAGTTGGGGTCGGCAAACGGCCATGTGCATTGGATTCGGGACCAGCAGCCACGAATTTAGGAAAATTGTGTGGAGGCGGGATGGAGGCGGGTTTGGGCCCGCACGCCAGTTTTGCGATTTTTATCCCCCACACGCCTCCAATCCCGCCTCCCCGGCCCTAGCAAAATCCAGCCCAATGTTAGGTTCACAGAACCCTAGAGTGAGACAATTAGGTCAAATCATTACTTATGTTAGTTCCACTCGTTTGCACAAACAAACTGTGCGAGTTCATTTATTCTAAAGTTTGTAATACAATTGAATGTTGTTCAAGTTCATTACACTGGTTTTATGGGAAACACCCAAATTGGTAACATTTTTCCCAAACTAAAATTGAAAGGTAATACAAGCAATATCTTAGAGTGGATCAGAAGCCCAGATTCGATCGCTGGTATGTGCTGCGTTAGCTGAGCTGTCTGCAGTGTGATGGCGGGGCTGATGAAAATGCTTGACCGCCCGCAAGGTGCAAAGGCTGAAAGTCAGCCTGGGTTATCCTTCCAAATGATTATCAATTGATCCCTACTGGTAGTGTATACGTGCTATTATGATCAATAAGTGATGGTACAGAATGTCAGTGCATTGCTTTGGAATTACCTTACTGAAGCCTCAGCATGTGCTCTGCCATATACAGTCCTGGAAAAGTATCTATCTGCCTTCTGTCAGCTCAAAATGTGCATAATAATTGTGTATGTCCGGTAATTCACCGCAAATTAACTGGCTATCTGCTGCATCAAATTATAATGGCCCAAAAATTTGGGTCGGGGGCTTCCCGCGGGTGCAGGCCTCTGACCTGCACTTACCTTGCGCGCCGGCCATTGTGCTGTGGGCCCGCGTGGAATTCCTATCCTGGGCCTGCTCCAACTGCCGGCGCGCAGTGCTTTCATATCCCAGGGGCGCAGTTAGTTTGATGCTTCTCCTGGGATCACGTGGGCCATGGAGAGCCAATGGTAGCAGGGAATGCTTCATTCATAAAATTGAAATTGAGAGCTGTCAAAACTATGAATACTTTAAGCCCCAAAACATCACTAAAACTTCAAACACATTGTGTTTTAAAATCACATTATTAAAATAACTATAAATTACATAAAAAAACTGTTTTAAACAATAATAAAATTACCATTCTTTACAGTATTTAAAAATAATAAACTTGTGGAGAAAATGTTTTTATTTTAATTAATTCACCACTTACCTTGTTAAAAGCAGGCCTTGCACCTGCTTTTTAAATGTGTAACTCCTGGAGGCTTACACTCCCGGAGAAAGCTGGAAAAAACCCTAAGTTCCATGCACACGCGCTGCCTCTCCAGCGCACGCCTTAGACCTCTGAACCACTTCCTTTAAGTGAACGGAAGTTCCGGTTTCCCGCGCATGCGCAAAGCATGCACGAAACCCACACTTCCGTTGGGCCTACGGGTGAGTAGATAGTGCGTACTCACCCGTGGACACCCGAATTTCTGGGCCATTATTGCACAGACTAATTTCCAGGGTATTACTGAAGGGATAATTACAAGTGCTAGCCCTTTTCGGGCTGCCCCAGATCAGGCATATTCCCCAGACGTTCACCTTCAACTAAAGTTAGAGATAGCCGAATTCTATAAGGCGCTTAAATGGGTCTAAGGGTTCAGGCTCTCTCTCCCTAAAGGAAAGGAACGGCTGAAGATCTTACCATCCTCTGGATAGCACTTTTAATAAGTTTAACTAGACTGTAACATTTTGGATATTATGAGGCTCTGGAATACCCCCCGAATTCTGCAACTCCTTACAAATGAGTGTACAGAAATTGTGTTCACGAGATTGATACCGAAATATATGTGAGACAATTCTAAGAATATACAGATTTATTTATGAGCTGACATTAATTTAACAGTTGTTGATTCAATCGCAACTTTTACAGTTCAAAATAGAATTAGATTACACAATCCTATTCTGAGAGACCCTTATTCTCAAATCTTAACTTCGTTACATTTCTACACTTCTACTTATTCTTAATCCAGAATATCCGCCAAAATTAGGTAACTTAAATATCCGAGACTCAAAGTTGTAGGCTTACAGAGTGGATCTGAAGCCAAGAATGACTTCCCCATCTCCAGCGACTTCTGTTTTCCCATTTGAAAATCCTATCTTTGATACTCTGTTTTAGTGGTTTATTCTTTGAAGTTTTCTGCTGCTGTAAGCTAATTATCTTATTCATTCTCTCTGTTGATTTATTTCTATTCTTACTGTCAATTTAGCTGCTTCATGCATAATTATGTCTCTACCTTTAGGTATTCCAAAAACTTATCATAAAACACTATGACTGTAGACTTTATTTGATGCCATTCTTATCGCAGGACGTTCATTCAATTTTTAATATTGGCTTAACTGGTTATAACCACAGACGTTGTGACACCGTGGTGTTCCAAGTTCAATAGAAAAACAATGTAATTGCTTGGTGTATTTTTGAAGTTATATCTTCAAAGTGTTCTGCAGGTATCATATTTACTACCTGTAAATTAAGACAAATTTAACCAGGGTGTTTCTTGCATTTCTAGCTCTCTCAATTGGTTGCATATTTAATCTTGTGTTTCCTGTCGTCCAAGTTTAACGTAAAATCTATTTGACCAGCAGGTGCTTCTTTTACTTGCTGTCATCTTTTCAAAGGCACATGGTTTTTTAATATTCTGTTTCTGTTTCCCTGAATGTTAGCTTATAACACTTTAATGTGGGTCATTCCATTGGGTTTCTCCCAAACTCCAGACCTTTTGGAAGCGCCAAACTGCTATTTCAATAGGGTCATTGAATTAGCATTAACAATCAATTCCCGTTTTAATGCATGTTGTGTTTACAACTTGTGTTATCTAACCATCTCATCTCAGAAGCCTGTTTTCTGTATGCAGCCTGTGTCTCCGAGGCATTTGATTTTTAAACTCAGTATATCATGTGTTAATAAATATCAGAATTCTGTTCATATTATGGTGTATCTATTGAAATATGGCTTATTCAATCACATTATTTCATGTACTAAATGTGACAACCATCTTCTCCCAACTGAATTCTATAAATGTGATTGTGCTTATCACTCTGCGGCAGTCCTGTGACTTTCTGATGTAACTTTGTGGAGATGTTCCTGTGTGGAGGTGTGCATCACACGTTCTTCAGAATGATACCCTGTCAAACAGAATTAAATATAGAGGACAGATTGCACATACTAGTCTTGCTTTGCTTTGAATATAGACGATTGAGGGGTGATCTAATTGAGGTGTTAAAGATGATTAAAGTGGTTGATTGGGTAGATAGAGAGAAACTAATTCCTCTGGTGGGGTGTTCCAGAATAAGGGGACATAAGCTTAACATTAGAGCTAGGTAGGGATGATCTCACGAAAATCGTAATCAAGCAAAGTGTAGTAAAAATGTGAATCTCTCTCCCAAACACTGCTGAGGTAATGCCATTATAAAATTTCAAAACTGCGATTGGTAGCTTTTTGTTGGGCAAGGATATGAATGGTGATGGAAACAGTGCGGCTAAACGGAGTTAAGATAAAGATCAGCCATGATATATTTGAGCAGGCTCGAATTGCTAAATGGCTGACACCTGTTGCTAAGTGTTGACTTAAAACAGAGTCCTTTTTTTTCATTTGAGTAATAATGATTTCAATTATCTGGTTGCAATCATTTTATTCTTTATCTTCAGCATAAAAATAAATTTAAAAGCGGAGTGTGGCCACAGAAGGATCATGTGTACCTAGGCATGGGACCTTTTGTGCTACTTGAACAACGGAAAATAACTTATATTTATAAACTCTTTTCTTATCAAACTGGAGATGGCATTTTCCAATATGATAGTCTCTGACGACTGGACAGTCCAGAGGAACAAGACTGCATTTTCTTCAACATTCTGCAACAACGTTAGAAGCATATAAAAACATTGCTTTGGTAAAATATCCAAGGCCGGTTGGTTGCATTTATCGGCTGTTTATGAATAAAATCCATCTCTCTTCTCTCTCTCCAATCACACAAACCAAATTTTTCCCGACATCGTATGCACTAAACATGAACCCTTTCAGAAGCTGAATTAACTGAGTTCCATTTGCCAAAACTATGTTCCTAAGATTGAGATCAGATAACTGGGAACAGGCTGGGAGTTGAACCGGGGCCGTTCCTGCTCGGTGTGGCACTGTACATCACCGGCTGAGATCAGCTCACTCAGCACAGGCCTCGTCTGGAATATTTGCCCTTCTGCTCTATAAGGGGTTCAGTACCCCGCCAGGTGAGAGGAGCTAAGTGCACATGCTGGGAATAGAGCCTGGGCATCCTCCTTCTCTGTCTGCAGCTCATTATCAACTAAGACAGATCAGGATGATTTGTTTGGTGATCGACACCACGCTGGCTGAGCTGAGCTAACAGCAGAGGCCATGGATCAAAGCTGGGATCTTGCTTCTCTGTTTGGGGCTCAGAACTACACTAGGTGAGATCCGCAAACAGAACAAGGTGCAAATGGCTAATGGATACCCTCCCCATACCAACTGGCCCCGACCCCCACACAAACACGCCCCTACGCGCCACATCCACCCGCCCCACTCCCTCCTTCAAAACAGACCCATCCCACCTAGATCCAGCCCCACACGGTTCCACTCCTTCCCTACAGAGAGAGGGCCCCTCCCTTTCACTCTGACCCGCCCCTCCCCACACACTCTGCCTTTCCCTGTACACAGAATGCCCCACCCCTCCAAAGAGAACCGCTCCACCTCCCAATATGCCCCGCCCATCCGGCGGGCAAGGGCGCCCCACCCCCACAAGTATCCACCCCTCCCCCCCAAACGGATGCCCCACTTCCCCACCCATACACGGACCCACTCCCTCACACAGAGACCCATCCTTCCTCCAGGAAATTCGCAAACGGAGCTTCCATTCACCATTCGGATTCACCCCTGGGCCCTGTGACCTTCTTGTTCTGTTTGTGCCTGAGTACCACATAGCTGTAATCAACTAAGAGAGCACAGGTCATGCAAGGAAACTCGCCCTTGTCGCCTCCGTCTGGGTTTCTGTTTCATAAGTGGCCTTTGCAGCGAGTGCGGTTGGGAACGAAGCTAATGTACATTTTGTTTTACTTCTTTTGCCCAGTGCAGCACATGGCACATTGGAAATTCTATCTTTCTTACATGCCTTCGCCTGATGCTCCAAAATTCAAGCTCGCCTCCCCCCCAGCTTTTTCTTCCTTCCTTCTTTACTCCTCTACTCCCGCTCAGTTGTCACATTAGTGCGGCCTTACCTACTCTGACTTTCACTTTCCGGTTCTCACACCTTCAAGTTTCCTCTGCTCCGTCCATTGTATCTCAACGAAGTCACAATTGACCTGAGGGTCACATTTCTCAGCTGCACCAACCTTCATTTGTCTCTTGGACCTAATCAGTGCAGCTCAACATCAATCCCTACCAAGCACCAGCTAAGAGATTGGCATACATTTACTATAGGGACTACACTACGAGAGATGTCTTCACGGGGAGAGAAAGCGGGCAGGAGCTATGGCAGGGTGATGGGATACCATTGCTAGCAGCTCGCCAGAGAGCGAAATCATACACTAGCACATGCTGCAGAGGCCTTTCGAGGGCCTAGGCTACACAAAAAGGCTGCTGGGTTTATACGTGAGACGCTATTTGCACTGGGCAGCATGCTAGCGAGCTTGCCTGCAATTGCTCCCAGCATGGTAGAGTCCACAGCTATCTTATGTCAGGCTTCTTGCTGAGCGTGGGTTAAATTCTGTCCAAAATGGGGCGAGTGGTCAGCTCCTTGAACACAACACTGGCGCTGATCATGTTGGAGCCTCTGCTGACAATGCTGTCAGTTTCCATGGCAACTTACCCTGCAAGTAAGCTTACATTGCTGGCCAGATTTCCATTGGGGGTCGAAGGCGGACAGCATTCAGAGGGACTTGCAGAACATCACATCTCTCCTGCTGTTCTGTCACAGAGCCGAGGTAACATTACAGGAGAGTGGTCTTGGTTTCCGGGCAAAGCAAGCCAGCTTACCACTCTCAGAATATTGCATTAATATTAATCTAACGAATCCAATAGTTAACCCAGAGAGTGGTGGGAATGTGGAATTCGCTACCACATGGAGTGGTTCAGCTGAATATCACAGATGCAATAAGGGGCAGCTAGATTAGTACATAAGGCAGAAAGGAATAGAATGTTATGCTGAAATGTTGAGATGATAAGGGGTTGGGGGAGGTCTGTGTGGAGCACCGACACCGGCAGAGACCTGTTGGACAGAATGGCTTGTTTCTGTGCTGTACATTCTATGTCATTATACGTATTTTCTTTCTTGACACGTGCTCATGAGAGTGCTGATGCTGGAGTTCCCTTCCAAAGATGCTTGGTGCATCTGAGTATTTCAACGAACTCACCATTTTGCCAGCGTGAGCTGGGTGAATCAGTGTCCATTTTACACTCTGCCATGTGGGTGGTAGGGGGGCGCTCCCATGCCTTCACCGCCCCACGACCACTTCTCAGTGAGGATCAGTGCATGCCGATCAGGATAGATCTCACTGGCTGATTTTTGTGAATTTCAAGCCTGTGACTTCGAAACTAAATGATCATTTCAAGGAATATAAGCAAGAAAACCATGGTAGGAGACTGCTAACTGTAACATGTTATTTCAAATGGAATATAAGGAGGGAGATTGGAAGGATGAAACCAAAATATGTAAAATAGAGGTACATGAAACTCTTTATTATCCAGCACCAATGGGACCGGCGTGCTGCCGGTTTATCAAAAAGTCCGGATTGCACAGAGATATAGTTTTTAAAAGGTACGCGAGTTCCATACACAGCAACAAATCCAGGCATCCCTGTTGCTTAGCAACATGTGCATGAACTCCGGCCACAGACCAAGCATACCTGTTGCTTAGCAACAAGTGCATGAACCCCAGGTATACAGCCACAGATCCAGGAACTGCCACTAATATGAAGTAAAGCTTACCTGAACCTACTCCTGAATTTTGCTGGTTAAAAAAATTAGTGCAGCTGTGTTTTTCGGATAGGCCACCTGCAGCACGCCCTTGAAATCAGTAGGAATAAGAATGGGACGGTTTCTATAAAGAGCGCCCTTTCAAGCCACCAGCTTCAACTAGATTATTTCACTTAAAACAGACGGGCTAAAATTAATATTCTTTCAAGGGTATATGACTGTTGGACAAGGTTCCCTTTCGCTAAACAAATGTCAAAATAATATTGGGTCGTTAATACTGTGACATCATTTATATCTCCATGACTGCTTCAAATACAATGATGCGAAAGCAATTTGTTTGTTTCACTGAATGTCACTAACGTCAGTAATGATGTTGCATAATTGACTCACTGGAGACTTCCCTCAAGTATATATCAGGGACGGGTTTTAGCTCAGCGCAGTGCGTGTCCCAGAACCATTCTCTTCACAGCCTGAATCTAACAGAAAATGCATGAACCAGTTAAGGGTCTGGTATATGCTATTTGTTATGCAACTCTTGCGGCTGTTGGTGTTCCGGTTAAGTCATTTTATTGCCATCTAGTTCATTATATGAATAAGTGATTACCTCTTTCATGTTTCTTGCTGTGTCTGTTACATAGAGAGAATTTATAGCACAGAAACTGTCCCTTCGGCTCAACTGGTCTATGCCGGTGTGTATGCTCCACATGACCATTATCCCACTCCTCTTTATATAACGCTACCCGTATAACCTTTTATTCCATTCTCTTCCACGTGTTAATCTAGATTCTAGGTGGAATGATGAAATGGAACTAATTTCAGTCGAGGTGGAAACTTGCAATCTGAACAGCCACTATTTTCGGTGACTTTTTTATTCCTTTCTTCCCCATGTGTTTATCTAACTTCCCCATAAATTCCTCTACGCTCTCCGCCCCATCTGCTCCTCATGGTGGCGCGTTCCACATTCTAACGACTCTCTGGATAAAGAAGTTTCCCCTGATTACTCTGATTTAATAAAAATTGTGCCTGGGATATGCTTGTCGCTGGTAAGGCCAGCATTTATTGCCCATCCCTAATTGCCCTTGCGAAGGTGGTGGAGAGCCGCATTCTGGAACCACTGCGGACTGTATGGTGAAAGTACTGTCATAGTGCTGATACAGAGGGAGTTTCAAGATTTTGACCCAATTGGTTTATTAGTTCCTCCCTTATTGGTATGACCCGAGGTTTTGTCATTCCCACAGGTGGAAACATATTCATAGAAACAGAGAAACATAGAGGATAGGAGCAGGAGTAGGCAATTCGGCCCGTCGAGCCTGCTCCACCATTCAATGCGATCATGGCTGATCATCCAAATTCGGTACCCTGTCCCTGCCATCTCCCCATATGCCTTGATCCCTTTAGCCTTAAGAAGTATATCCAACTCCTTCTTGAATATATTTAATGAATTGGCTTCCACTGCCTTCTGTGGTAGAGAATTCCACAGGTTTGCCACTCTCTAAGTGAAGAAATTCCCCCTCATCTCTGTGCTAAATGGCTTACCTCTTATCCTTAGATTGTGACCCCTGGTTCTGGACTCCCTGGCCATCGGGAGCAGCCTTTCTGCTTCCAGTCTGTCCAGTCCTGTTGGAACTTTATAAGTGTCAATGAGATCCCCACTCATTCTTCTAAACTCCAGTGAGTATAAGCCCAATCGACCCAATCTCTCCTCATATGTCATTCAGGTATCAGTCTGGTGAATCTTCGCTGCACTCCCTCCATGGCAAGAACATCCTTCCTCAGATATGGCGACCAAAACTGCACACAATACTCAAGGTGTGGTCTCACCAAGGCCCTGTACAACAGCAGCAAGACATCCTTGTTCTTGTACTCGAACCCTCTCGCTATGAAGTCCAACATACCATTTCTCTACTTCTAACTTAACTACTTTCATATATAGACTTGTATCACATCATTCTTCAGCCTTCTCTTTTCTAGGGAAAGATTCTCAAACTGTTCAATCCTTCCTGATAGTTGTACCCTTGCAGTTCTGCTATCATCGGTATAGTTCTAGTGTGCACCTTTTCCAGTGCCTCTCTATGTTCTTTATACAATGGAGACCAGAAATTTAAGCATTACTCTAAGTTGCACTTTATTTTCCAGCTTGATCTCACTTTGAAATTAGGTATAGTGGAAAAATGACAATTGTAGAATCGTAGAATGAAGCTATCAAGACC
Source organism: Somniosus microcephalus (assembly GCF_052327205.1). Taxonomy (NCBI): domain Eukaryota; kingdom Metazoa; phylum Chordata; class Chondrichthyes; order Squaliformes; family Somniosidae; genus Somniosus; species Somniosus microcephalus. The sequence goes on along the minus strand of NC_140998.1, from coordinate 204,124,293 downwards.
AACTTTTCTGAACCAGAAATTATGTTTTTTGAGTCTCCTACCCTCTGCCCAGTTTCTGTTGTCTTTTTAAGACGTTTATCCACTTTAATCTAAAACCGATTATGAATTAGGCGTGTGCCATGCCGTCTGGTCACTTATTTCATTTCCTATCAACAACAACAAACGCAAAAATATCCTAACCTTTCCCGTGGTTCTTTGTTATTTTTTTATTTTGCTTTTCCTATAGTTATACAGTTCTTCCAGAAGAGCAAATATTTCATTCTCCCCCTTATTCATCTAATGGAAATCTATTAGATGTCTGAATAATTTTACCTCTTAAAATCCCTATTGAAATGCAACGATCTCCAAGTTCTCCAGCATGATTTGACAATTAAAGAAACTAGTTTCCGGTATGATGTTAGTTGATTTTCTCTGCTCCCTCTCCATAGCCTTTGTATCCTTTCTAAGGTAGAGTTCAGAAAACTTGCCACAATGGAATAAGTTACCAACTTGCCATTGGGAATAAAACTGGCGTTGCAGATCAGCCGCCCATTATAGGAAAAGCCCGATTTTCAACTAGACTGATTTCAACTGCAGGCTGCCACTGGTTTATCTGATGCCGTGGCTACACCAAATGCAAGTTTCCAGCACGATTTCAATTAGTTCTATTTCATTCCACTACCTCCCCTCCCACAGCCTTACTTTCAATTTTTAATATTGTTTTACGTTTAACAGGCACATACAATGATTTTCTTTAGAACACATTTTAATGATTGTTTACTTTCAGTTTGATACTAATCTAACCAGTCGGTTGGAAGACTGACCAGATTGGGTGCAATGCTGGATTACCTCTCCATTGAAATGAATGGAGTTAATATTCGGTGCTTTATAACCACCGTTACATTGGATGGCGTGTGTTTGCCGCCGGCCCAGTTAGGTTAAAATTACGATAGCAAATCTATTTCATTTCCTATGCCTTTCCAGTCTTGACAAAGAGTTTGACACGAAACATTGACTCTATATTCTCTCCACGGATGTTGCCTGGCCTGCTGAGTTTTTCCAGCATTTTCTGTTGTTATTTAGGTTAAAGTTACCCTCAGTCACCACAAGGCGGCTGGATTCGTTTCCTTCCACAGGGGCAGATATGAAACATTGAATTGCAGCCAAAGTCCTGATGATTTCTCCTGGGAGTCTTTTCAGTGACTTCCCTCTTTCTTGCAGTTAACCTAATGGCAATTGTGATCCTGTCCCGGGGAAACTGCGGTCTCTCCAAATGCATCACTCACTATCTGGTGGCCATGGCTGTGGTGGATCTACTGGTCATCATCACCGGTGTGATATTTAACCGGGTCATCGGCATTTACTTGCCAGTCAGCGCCTTGTCCGTTACTCCGGCGTGCCGTCTCACAATGGTCCTAGCTTATGTTTGCAGAAACTTCTCTGTCTGGTTAACAGTCGCATTCACCTTTGATCGGTTCGTCGCTATTTGTTGCCAGAAGCTGAAAATGACATATTGCACCGAGAAAATTGCAGCAGCGATTGTAGGCACAGTGTTTGTTCTGAGCTGTTTGCAAAACACCCCCTGGCACTTTATGCTTGAGCTTTTGTAGTTTGTTAACAACCTACGAATGTTCTGCCGCATCAAACCTAACTTTTATACATTAGCCACGTGGATAGCATTTTCGTGGATCAATTACATTTTAACACCGTGCCTTGCATTTGTTCTTATTTTACTGTTCAACTTACTGACAGTGAGACATATATTAGTCTCCAGTAGAATCCGTCGCGCATTGAGGGGCAACAAAAGAGCTGAACACAACGTTGATCCTGAGTTGGAGAACCGAAAAAGATCCATCATTTTACTTTTCGCTATATCTGGCAGTTTCCTCATGTTATGGGCGACATACACCATATATCACCTGTATCAGCGAATCAGAAGCAATTACGTCTCTACAGGTTACAACGACCCTGCCTTTATCATTCAAGAATCCGGATATATGCTTCTCCTTTTCAGCTGCTGCACCAACACGTGTATTTATGTGGTGACCCAGAATAAATTCAGAGGGGAGTTGAAGAATGCAGTGAAATATCCGCTGACAGTAATCGTCAAATTCATTAAATGACGGAAAGAAATGGGATCGACTGTTTTTAGAATTCAAGTCAACATCTCTTGTACCTGTGAGCTTTCTGCTTTGGGGTGGCGGCTGGGGGGGAGCTCCATTCTCGTGTAGTTTAATCACGCTGGGAGTAGCTTTGCTTTTTCGTGTTTTATATTTGATGTCTTTCTTGCCCCTTGCCGTATTCATAAAAAGACCGAATTGATTCATAAAACCTCACTTCAAATCATTGGTAAGTGATAACGAAACATGGTATTGCTTGATTCTGCTGTTCTGTTGGCTTCAAAGATTCCCAGGAGGGTATAATGTGACATGCAATAAATGTTGCCTAAATAAGTTACTACTTGTGAATGGCGGATAACACGATTTTCAATAAGGTCAAGACTGCAAAAGACAAGAACACGAGATTTAACATAATCCAGGTTGAATATGGTTCATCATGATGTTAATGCTGTGCCATTTGTACTCCATGTGGAAAAGTTCATCAGGCTCATGGGTTCCAAACCTTTCTACCGAGAAATTCACATCCTGTTTACCCATTCTATTGGGGGGCTGTACCTGCATTCCAGGTAGAGATACGCTCTTGGTAATCGAACCTAGATAATATAACTGTAGGTTCGCAAGAGCTATCTCTCTGAAATACCCGATACCAATTGAATAAGGTTACTGTTGATGTTTAGTTGGTAAAGATAATGGCCCAGAGCTTCGGGTCGTGGGCTTCCCGCGGGTGCAAGCCTCCGACCTGCACTTAACTAGCGCACCGGCCGTTGAGCTGTGGGCCCGCGTGTGACTCTGATCCTGGGCCTCCTCCAACTGCCGGCGCGCAGTGCTCGCGTATCCCAGGGGTGCAGTTAGTTCGAAGAGTCCCCTGGGAACACGTGTGCCATGGATAGCCAATGGTAGCAGGGAATGCTTCATTCATAAGTTTGACAGGAAGAGCTGTCAAACCTATAAATAGTATAAGCCCCAAAACATCACTGAAACTTCAAGTAATTTTTTTTTTAATCACATTTTTAAAATAACTGTAAATTACATGAAATAACTATTTTAAACAATAATTTAATTTTTTGAAAAAATTTATTTCACTTTCTAACGGGGCTAAAAATAAACTTATCTTTCTTTAAATTATGTAAAAATAATAAACCTTTGGAAAAAATCTTTTAATTTTAATTAATTCAACACTTAACTTGTTAAAAGCAGGCCTTGTGCCTGCTTTTTAAAAGTGTAACTGCTGGAGCCCTACCCTCCCGGGAAAACCTGCAAAAAAAATGTAAGTTCAATACGCATGCACTGCCTCTCCAGCGCACGCATTCCACCTGTCAACCCCTTCTTTCAAGGGAACAGAAGTTCCAGTTTCCCGCGCATGTGCAGTGCAAGCACAAAACTGGCATGTTCCTTGGGCCTACGCGTGAGTACACAGTGTGTACTCATGCGTGGGTACCCGAATTTCTGGTCATTATAATAACATCACTTAACTCAGTTAATGATTCCACTATCAGCCCTTCAATCATGCAAAATAAAAATAATAATAATACTAAATTTCCAGGATTCCAGTACTTGCTTTCCAGTGTTAGGTCTTTTCAGTTTGTGTAGATTTACATTCAATAGGAATGTGTCATCTTATGTTTCAGTCAGCATCGTGGACAATATCGAATCACTGTAGAAATGTATGACCCAGTTGCTGATGTAGTAGTTTATTTTTCACGTGCAAGACTTACGTTTCCTCTGCAGTTTATTATTTATAATCTCAGGTATGCTTTTGTCATGTCATCCATAGGCGGTTCAAATTTCTAATTATGGCTTACGTGTTATTACATTGTAATAAAACACTGTGTGATACTAGAATGTTACATTCGAGTACATGTACAAAATAGGCATATTACTTTGTAGGGCAAATGTAGAGCATCCAAAGCTAACGTGCCCTGAATGATGAAGGAAATAAAAGTTCAAATAAAACAGAAAAGAAGGCTTATGACAAATTTCAGCAGCAAGATTCAGTTCATAACTAGAACCATTATGGAAAGCACAGGAGGTAATTGAAATAGTTAACACGGTAGAAACCAGTGAGACAATTAGGTCTCATCATCACTGATGTTAGTTCCAGTCGTTTGCATAAACAAACTGAGCGAATTGTTTTTATTCTAAAGTTTGTAATACAGTTGAATGTTGTTCAAGTTTATTATATGGGTTTAATGGGAAACACCCGAAAGGCCAATTGTTATTTTGGTAATATATTTCTGATAATAAAATTGATAGGTGATACAAACAATGTCTTAGAGTGGTTATCTAACCCAACTTCGATTTCTGACCTGTGCTGAGGTAGATGTGTTGTCCTTAGAGTAATGGTGGGGCTAATGAAATTGTTTGACAGAACGCAAGCTGCAAATTCTGAAAATCAACCCGGTTATACTTCCAAATTATTATCCATTGATCCCTACTGGAAGTGCATAAATGCTATTATGATCAATAGGTTATGGTACGGAATGTCAGCACATTGGCCCAGAAATTCGGGTCGGAGCTTTCCCGCGGGTTCAAGCCCCCGACCTGCACTTACCTAGCGTGCCGGCCATTGAGCTGTGGGCCCGCATGGGATTCCGATCCTGGGCCTCCTCCAACTGCTGGGGCACAGTGCTCGCGTATCCCAGGGGCGCAGTTATTTCGAAGTGTCCCCTGGGATCACGTGGGCCATGGAGAGCAAATCATAACAGGGAATCTCTATTCATAGTTTTGACAGGAAGCCAAAACAAAACTAAAATTTCAAATATTTTTTTTAAATCACATTTTTAAAATAACTATAAATTACACTAAATAACTATTTTAAACAATAAAGTAAATTTTTGAAAAAATTAATTACAAATTCTAGCGGGGCTAAAAATAAACTTACCTTTCTTTAAAGTATTTAAAAATAATAAACCTGTGGCAAAAATGTTTTAATTTTACGTAATACACCACTTTCCTTGTTAAAAGCAGGTCTTGCGATTGCTTTTTCAAAGTGTAACTGCTGGAGACTAACCCTCCCGGAGAAACCTGCAAAAAAAATAAAGGTTCCAGGCATACACGGTGCATCTCCGGCGTACGCGTTCGACTTGTGATCCACTTCCTTTAAAGGAATGGACGTTCTGGTTTCCCGCGCATGCGCAGTGTATGCATAAAACCGGCACTTTCATTGGGCGTATGCGTGAGTAGACAGCGCGTACTCACCCGTGGGGACCCGAAGTTCTGGATAACTGCACAGAATAACTTCCAGTGTATTCTTTCATGTAATAAATGTGACAATCGTTTTCTCCCAATTGAGTTCTATAAATTTAGTTGTGCTGATCACACTGCGCCCACGCATGTGAATTTCTGCTGTAACCATGTGGAGTAGTTTCCTGTGTGGAAGGTGGCAGCACAGGATCTTCAGAATGATACCTTGTCAAAAAGGGCTAAATATAGAGGACAAGTTGCACAGACTAGGCTTGCATTCCCTAGAATATAGCATCTGCAATATTTGACCCCTTGTGACCCCAGCTCATTGTTCTTTGATGTAATGTTTCCCTGACTGACCTGTTTGGACACCATTCACACCTTTGACTGCTGTGATTATCTCTCTGCCGAGGTGTGATTAATGGCAGTTGGAAAGGTTACCTGTAAACATCTGACATGATTCTCTGACTATATAAGCTGTGTCTTTATGCATTTCTCCACTTCACCTGAAGAAGGAGCAGCGCTCCGAAAGCTTGTGATTTCAAATAAAGCTGTTGGACTATAACCTGGTGTTGTGTGACTTTTTACATAGAATATAGAGGATTGAGGGGCGATCTAATTGAGGTGTTTAAGATGATTAAAGAGGCTGATTGGCTGGATAGTGAGAAACTATTTCCTCTGGTAGGGAACTCCAGAATAAGGGAGCATAAGCTTAAAGTAAGTGGTAGGTAAGGATGATATCACGAAAAACTTAATCACACAAAGGGTAGTGAACATCTGGATATCTCTTCCCAAACAATGTTCATAGAAATATAAAAACATAGAGGATAGGAGCAGGAGTAGGCCATTCGGCCCCTCGAGCCTGTTCTTCCATTCAATGAGATCATGGCTGATCATACAAATACAGTACCCTGTCCCTGCTTACTCCCCATATTCCTTGATCCGTTTAGCCTTAAGAAATATATCCAACTCCTTCTTGAATATATTCAATGAATTGGCCTCTACTGCCTTCTGTGGTAGAGAATTCCACAGGTTCACTCTCTGTGTGAAGAAATTCCTCCTCATTTCTGTCCTAAATGGCTTAACACTTATCCTTAGACTGTGAGCCCTGGTTCTGGATTCCAGACCATCAGTAACATCCTTCATGCATCTAGCCTGTCCAGTCCTGTCAGAATTTTAGAAGTTTCAATCAGATCCCCTCTCATTCTTCTAAACTCCAGCGAGTATAAGCCCAATCGACCCAATCTCTCCTCATACGTCATTCCTGCCATCCCAGGTAACAGCCTCTGGTGAATCTTCGCTGAACTCCCTCCATGGCAAGAACATCCTTCTTCAGATAAGGCGACCAAAACTGCACACAGTACTCAAGGTGTGGTCACACCAAGGCCCTGTACAACTACAGCAAGACATCCTTATTCCTGTACTCGAACCCTCTCGCTACGAAGGGCAACATACCATTTGCCTTCTTAACCGCCTGCTGCACCTGCATGCTTACCTTCAGCGACTGGTGCAGAAGGACACCCAGGTCTCGTTGCACTTCCCCTTCTCCCAATTTATTGCCACTCAGAGAATAATCTGCCTTCCTGTTTTTGACACCAAAGTGGATAACCTCGCATTTATCCACGTTTTATTGCATCTGCCATGCTTCTGCCCAATCACCAGACCTGTCCAAATCATCCTGGAGTTTCTCGGCATCCTCCTCACCGCACACACGCCTATGCAGCTTTGTGTCGTCTGCAAATGAGAAGATATTACATCTCGTTCCCTCGCCTAGATCATTAATATATATTGTGAATAGCTGGGGTCCAAGGACCGATCCCTGCGGAACCCCACTAGTCACTACCTGACACTCGGAAAAAGACCCATTTATTCCAACTCTTTGCTTCCTGTCTGCCAACCAGTTCTCTCTCCAAATCAATACCTTGCCCCCAATCCCATGTGCTTTTACTTTACATGCTAATCTCTTATGCGGGACCTTATCGAAAGCCCTCTGAAAGTCCAAATACACCATATCCACTGGTTCTCCCTTATCTATTTTACCAGTTACATCCTCAAAAATTTCCAGTAGATTAGTCGAGCACTATTTCAATTCAGGCTATGTCAATTTAAAATTTAAAAACTGAGATTAGGGATGGATATTAATGATTTTGGAAACAAGGTGGCCAAATGCAGATAAGATACAGATCTGTCATGGTAAAATTGAGCAGGCTCGAAGTCCTGATTGGCCGAAATTTGTTGCTATGCTCCTAAGATTCAGATTAGATAACTGAGAACAGACCGGAAATGGAATCGGGGCCCGTCCTGATGCGGGCACAGTACCACGCTGGCCGAGATCAGCTACCTCAGCACAGGCCTCGTTTGGAAAATTTGCCCTTCTGCCCCTTGAGGGTTTAAGTACACCGCCAGGTGAGATGAGCTAACAGCACAGGCCTGGTCCCCTCCTTCTCTGTGTGGAGCTCATTAACAGAGCAGGTGAAATCAGCCTGACTTCGGTAGTGGGGAAAATGCTAGAGTCCATTATAAAGAATTTAATAGCAGAGCACTTGGAAAAAAGTGACATGATCGGACAAAGTCAACATGGATTTACAAAAGGTAAATCATGCTTGACTAATCTGCTGGAATTTTTTGAGGATGTAACTGCTAAAATAGATAAGGGCGAACTGGTGAATGTGCTGTATTTGGATTTTCAAAAGGCTTTCGATAAGGCCCCCATTAGAGATTAGCGTGTAAACTTAAGACACATGGGATTGGGGGCAAGGTATTAATTGGAGAGAGAACTGGTTGGCAGAGATAAAGCAGAGTTGGAACTAACGGCTCTTTTTCCGAGTGGCAGGCAGTGACTAGTGTGGTACCGCAGGGATCGGTCCTTGGACCCCAGCTATTCACAATATATATTAATGACCTGGACGAGGGATCTAGATGTAATATCTCCAAGTTTGCAGATGACACAAAGCTGGGCCGGCGTGTGTGCTGTGAGGAGGATGCCGAGAACGTCCAGTATGATTTGGGCAGGTTAGGTGATTGGGCAGAAGCTTGGCAGATGCAATATAACGTGGATAAATGTGAGGTTATCCACTTTGGTGTCAAAAACATTAAGGCAGATTATTATCTGAATGGCAATCGATTGGGAGAAGGGGAAGTGCAACGAGACCTGGGCGTCCTTGTGCACCAGTCAATGAAAGTAAGCATGCAGTTGCATCAGGCGGTTAAGAAGGCAAATGGTATGTTGGCCTTCGTAGCAAGAGGGTTTGAGTACAGGAACAAGGACGTCTTGCTGCAGTTGTAAAGGGCCTTGGTGAGACCACATCTTGAGTATTGTGTGCAGTTTTGGTCGCCTTATCTGAGGAAGGATGTTCTTGCCATGGAGGAAGTGCAGCGAAGATTCACCAGACTGATACCTGGGATGGCAGGAATGATGTATGAGGAGAAATTGGGTCGATTGTGCTTGTACTCGCTGGAGCTTAGAAGAATGAGAGGGGATCTCATCGAAACTTATAAAATTCTAACAGGACTAGACACACTAGATTCTGGAACGATGTTCCCGATGCTCGGGGAATCCAGAACCAGGGGCCACAGTCCAAGGGCAAGGGGTAAGCCATTTAGGACAGAGATGAGGAGGGATTTCTTCACCTAGAGAGTGGTGAACCTGTGGAATTCTCTACCAAAGAGGGCAGCAGAGGTCAGTTCATTAAATATATTCAAGAAGGATTTGGATATATTTCTTAAGGCTAAGGGGATCAAGGGATATGGAGAGAAGGCAGGGACAGGGTACTGAATATCGATGATCAGCCATGATCTCATTGAATGGTGGAGCAGTCTCGAGGGGCCAAGTGCCCTACGCCTGCTCCTATCTTCCATGTTTCTATGTTTCTATGTCTATTTTCTGCTCAACATGGCCCAGCACCGCTCTGGTTGGGATTACCGAACTCAGCACAGCCTGGTGTTAGAACCTAGGGGTTTCCAAATCACGATGGCGCTCAACACTACGCCGAGTGAGCTGAGCTAATAGCTCAGCATGGAATGGAGCCTGGGTCATTCCTACTCAATGTGAGGCTCAGTACCACATTGGCTGAGATTGCCTAAGTCAGCACAGGCCGGGGATGGAAGCTGGCCCCTTTCTGCTGTGTCTGCGGCTCAGCACCACAACAGCCCACAATCGTGATCTGAACACAGGCCGGATGGAACTTGTGTTCTCCCTGCTCTGTGTCGAACTCCCTGCTATACTGGGTGTGATCAGCTAAATCGGCACAGGTCTGGGATTGATACTAGTCCCCATCTGATCATTTTGGAGCTTATTACCATAGCGACTGAGATCAGCGCGCATACAAGGTGCAAATGCACCCAGGCCCTTCTTGCACTTTGTGGAACTCAGTTCCAAATGGGTTGTGTTTAATTAATTTGGCATTGGCCGAGGGACGGTACTTGGGCCCTTTCTACTTTTTATGGAACTAAGGGGGAAAATTCAGTTGTTTGCACCTCCTGTTAGCGCATTAAGAGGGTGCTAATTAGGGTGCAAAGCAACTTGCACCTGGGTGCAGCGATGTTTGCGCCGCTCGTGAAATTAACTAGACATTTTGCGGTGGCACTAAACACTACTGCCACAATCTCCTGCGCCGGCAGATTGGGACTTCAGTCGAGTGCACAATGCCCCGTTAGCGCCCCGGACTGGATATTGAGTCACACCCCCTGCCTTACCGCCTGCCGCTAGCAACGACAGGTTGAGAGGAGCGTTTTGCTGTCAGAAAGGGACTGGGGGAGCGCTATTTAAAGGCAACCGCTTCCTGCCTTTCATTGTCAGTGACATTTTTGCACCACACATTCTGAGAGAAGAAAGAGAGGCTTCTGGAAAGATTCAATGCTGTGTGAAGGAGTTTTCAGTACTGAGCAGCACTTTGCAGGTTTATTTTGATTTGCCCTTCCTTGCTTCGACAGCGCTCTGAGGTAACGCCTCGCTCCTCGGCCTTTGCACCTTAAGACAGGTGTGAAGCACCTGATTTAGCACTCCAATCATCTCCAGGGGTGATAAAAGCCAAGTTTGCTGTCGGAGGCGATAATTAGTGCCAGGCGCTAAACGTTTGCGCATGGCCGATAATGGCACCCCAAATGGGGTGATACTGAATTTTCTCCCCTAAATACCAAACAGAGTAAGATCAATTAACTCAGTGCAGGGCACGGATAGAAACTGGACTGTTTGTGCTAAGTGCGCTTGTCCCAATACCAAATTCAGAATTGGCTTGACATAAAGCCTGGGCCCTTCCTGCTCTGTGTGGGGCACAATACCACGCATCAAATGGCAGGGAAGAAATCAGCTTCCTTCCTGCTCTGTGTGGAAGTCAGTACCACACTGAATGAGATCAATTAACTCAGCACTGGCTTGGGCTCATCCTACACTTTGTAGGACTCAGTACCACCGGGCGGCAAATCAGGCATGAATGGAAAGTTGTTCTTTCCTGCTCTGTGTGGAGTTCAGTACCACTCTGGCTGGGATCTACTAACACAGCACAGGCGGGGGTTAGAACCTGCGGCCACCTGGTTCTTTATGGGGTTCTCTACTACGCCGGTTGAGCTGAGCTAACAGCATTTGGGATGGAACCTGGACGCTTCATTATCTGTGTGGGGCTCAGTATTACACAGGATGAAATCAGCGAAATGAGCATAGGCTGGGGATGGGAGCTGGGCCCTCTCTAATCTGTGTTTGGCTCAGAAATGCATCGGGTGAGACCAACTCACTCAGCACAGCCTAGGAATGGAGCCTGTGTCCTTCTTGCTCAATGTGTGTGGCTCATTAGCATATTCTGCACGGATCATAATTGATCTCAGGGCCGTTATGCTCTGCCTGGGACTTCATGCCAAAATGGTCGTGATTTGCTAATAGCACGTGGCAGGGGTGGAACCAGGGTCATGACATCAAGAGACCTAGAACTGTACAGAAGAGATGGAGGCCATTTTGCACATCGTGTCTGTGCCGGCCGATGAAGAGCTATCAATCCTAATCCCACTTTCCAGCTATTGGTCCCTATTCCTATAGGTTACGGCGCTTCAAGCGCATATCCAAGTACTTTTTAAATACAATGAGGGTTTCTGCCTCTACCACCCTTTCAGGCAGTGAGTTTCAGACCCCCACCACCCTCTAGGTGAAAAAAGTTCTCCTCAACTCCCCTCTAATCCTTCTAACAATTACGTTAAATCTATGCCCCCCTTGCTATTGACTTCTCTGCTCAGAATAATAGATCCTTCCTTTCCACACTACCTAGGCCCCTCATAATTTTACACAGCTCAATTAAGTCTCCCCTCAGCCTCCTCTGTTTCAAAGTAAACAGCCCCAGACTATCAAATCTTTCCTCATCGCAAAAATTCTCCAGTCCTGGCAACATTCTCGTAAATCTCATCTGTCCATCCTGTTCTGTGTGGAGCTCAGGAATGTACTTGTTGAGAACAAGTAACTCAGCAAAGGCCGGGGATAGGCCCTTTGGACCTTTTTGTTCTTTATGTGACTGTACCACACCGACTGGGATCAACAAACTCAGCACAGGCCCGATATAGAATCCAGGGCCACCCAGAACTTTATGGGGCTCAGTGGCACGCCGTGCGTGGTGAGCTCACGGGAAAAGCTCGGGATGGAGTTTGGGCATTTCTGCCGCTGTGTGGAGCAGAATCCCACACCATATCAAACTACCGGGCTCAGCACAGGCTGGGGACGGAAACTAGGCTCTTCCTGCACTATGCGAGTTCAGTACAACACTGGGTCAGATCAGCTACCTCATCAGAGGCTGCTGTTGAACGCTGGCCCAGTTTCACACTGCACTTGGCTCAGTTACACACTGGCTGGGATCAAGAATCTCACCACAGGCCGTGGTTGGAATATGGGGCTAGGCTACGCTGTATAGGGCTCAGTACCACTCCAGGGGAGATGAGCGAACAGCACAGGCTGGGGATGGTGACTTGGCCATTCCTTAAATCAGTACCACCCAGCTGAGAACAGGTAACTAAGCACTGATCGAAAGTGGATATTTTAACCTTACTGGTCAGTATGTGTGACCCCGTTCCAATTTCAGCATAGGTCTGGAATGAAGCCTTGCCCCTTGCTTTTGCATGTGGAGTTCAATGCCAGACAGGTTGTGATTAGTGAACAGCACATGGCAGGTATAGAGCAGGATCCTTCCTGATGTTTGTCGAGCTCAGTACCATTCTGGGTGAGATCAGCTATATCAGTTAAAGCCGGAAGTGGATCCTGGGCCCTTGTGCTTACATTTACTCAGCAGCACTCTGGCTATTTTCAACCAATTCAGCACAGGCCGGGGTCGGAACTGAAGGCCTGCCAGATCTGTTTGATGATCAATACCACGCTGGGTGAGCTGAGCTAAGAGCAGAGGCCCATGGATCAAACCTAGGATTTTGCTTCTCTATGTGGCAATCACTACCACACCATGTGAGATCTGCTAACAGAACGATGCGAAAAAAGGCAACTGGGCACCCTTCCCATTCCAGCCCGGCCCAACCCTAACAGAAACCCGCTTTTACCCTTCACACCCACCCGCCACTCTACCTCCATCAGCAAAGAAACGTCCCACATAGGCCCACCCCACACGGACTCAGCCCTCCCCACACATTATGCCCCTCCTCATAAACAGAGTGGCCCTCCCCTCCAAATAGATGCTCACCACCCCCAGTATGCACCGTCCATCCCGTGCACAACAACTCCCACCCCCCATGAAGTAATGAAACTCACTACGCACTTGATTTGAGCATAAAGCAAGGCTTTAATCAACTTGTTTCAGAACATGGAGGTCTAGTTGTACTTCACTAGTTCCTTGTCTTACAAAATGTCCCTGGTAAAGCTGGGCCCACGCCCGAGTATTTATACTCCTTGGATGCCGCCACCAGCTGGCCATTCAACGTTATTTCACGAGAAGTTTCTTGATGAATGATGAGATTTATAAGACCTCACTCACGGAGCGCTCCTCTCCATCACATTGATGCACCCGTCCCCACACAGTCTGCCTCTTACCAACTGACGCACCCCTCCCCACACAGTCTGCCTCTTACCATACACAGAGAGACCCTCCCCTCCACATAGACCCGCCGCAACCACAATAAGCACCGCCCATCCCACGCACAAGGACGCTCCTCCGCACAAGGATCCGCCCATCCCCAAACACAGAACTACCACTTCCCCCCACCCCCTCTGCCACACACAGAGACCCAGCAGTCCCCCACGCACAGACCCGCCCTCCCCGAGAAACTCGACAAACGGAGCACAATTAGGCCATACGGGTCCGCCCGAGAAACCTGGGACCTCCTTGCTCTGTGTGTGCCTCAACACCACATGTCTTTAATGAACTAATGCAGAGCACGCCAGATTTGGAACCTTGCACCTTTCTCCTCTGTTTGAGTTTCAGTCATAATTTGCGGTCTCAGACATTCGGTTTGAATCCAAGTTATGGCACAGTAGCCTTTCACTTTTGGTTCTCACACGTTTAAGTTTCCTCTGCTCCGTCCATTGACCTGAGGGTCACATTTCTCAGCTGCACCAACCTTCCTCTGTGTTTTTAACCCAAACAGTAATGCTCTCGATCAAACCCTGTCAAGCTCCTCAAATATACTATAGAGACTGCACCACAGGACATGTCTTCCTGGGCCAATTCACTGCTTACAAGTTGGACAATATCCCCTTGTACTTTATACTTGAACCTTTGTATTATGTTAACAACATCCCAATGTTCTGCCGCATCAAATCTAGCTATTATACAATAGCCGCGTGGATAGCATATTCCTGGACTCATTGGCCCAGAAATTTGGGTCGGGGACTTCCCGCGGGTGCACGCCCCCGACCTGCACTTACCTTGCATGCTGGCCGTTGAGCTGTGGGCCCCCGTGGGATTCCTATCCTGGGTCTCCTCCAACTGCCGGCGCGCAGTGCTTGTGTATCCCAGGGGTGCAGTTAGTTCGATGGGTCCCCTGGGATCACGTGGGCCATGGAGAGCCAATGGTAGCATGGAATTATTCATTCATAAGTTTGACAGGAAGACCTGTCAAACCTGTAAATACTATAAGCCCCAAAACATCACTAAATCTTCAAATAATTTTTTTTTTAAATCACATTTTTAAAATAAATTATAAATTACATGAAATAACTATTTCAAACAATAATTTAAATTTTTGAAAAATTAAATTACCTTTTCTAACGGCGCTAAAAATAAATTTACCTTTCTTTAAAGTATTTAAAAATAATACATCTGTGGAAATTTTTTTTTAATTTTAATTAATTCACCACTTACCTTGTTAAAAGCAGGCCTTCAGGAGACTTCCGGAGACTTGCCCTCCTGGGAAAACGTGCAAAAAAAATGTAAGTTCGATGCGCACGTGCTGTCTCTCCGGCACACGCGTTCGGCCTCACAACCCCTTCTTTCAGGGGAATGGAAGTGCCGATTTCCCACGCATGCGCAGCGCATGCACAAATCCGGCACTTCCATTGGGCTTACGCATGAGTAGCCAGCGCGTTCTCACCCGTGGAGACCCGAATTTCTGGGCCATAATATTTTAACACCGTGTCTTGCATTTGTTCTTATGTTACTGTTCAATGTACTGACAGTGAGACATATATTAGTCTCCAGTAGAGTCCGACGGGCACCGAGGGGCATCAACACTGCTGAACATAACTTTGATCCTGAGTTGGAGTGCCGAAAAAGATCCATCATTTTACTCTTCGCTATATCTGGAAGTTTCCTCATGTTATGGATAACATACACCATACATTACCTGTATCAGCGAATCACAAGCACTTATGTCTTTAAAGATTACAACGACCCTGTCTTTATCCTTCAAGAAACCAGACAGATGCTTCTCCATTTGAGCTGCTGCACCAACACGTGTATTTATGTGGTGACCCAGAAAAAATTCAGAGAGGAGCTGAAGAACGCGTTGAAATATCCGCTGACAGTAATCGTCAGATGCATTAAATGAAGGAGTGAATCGGGATCTACTGTTGGTAGTACTGAGATCTCCTCTCTTGTGAATGTGAGCATTCTGCAGTGGGCAGGGGG
This sequence comes from Somniosus microcephalus, assembly GCF_052327205.1. NCBI lineage: Eukaryota > Metazoa > Chordata > Chondrichthyes > Squaliformes > Somniosidae > Somniosus > Somniosus microcephalus. The sequence continues at coordinate 204,108,968 of NC_140998.1, read as the reverse complement.
GCTGGAGTGGTGAGGAGTCTTTTCCTGTGTAGTTTTATCACGCTGGGAGTCGCTTTGTTCCTTTGTGTTTTGTATTTAAGGTCTATCTCGCCTCTTGCGGTTTCCTAAAAAAGACCAATTGGATTAAAACTGTCTCACTGAATTAAAATGTAAGTAATAGCGAAAATTGTCATTGCTTGATTCCGCTGTGCTATTGGTTTCGAATGTTCCCAGGTGGGCATAGTGTGATGTGCTAGTAAATGTTGCATAAATAAATTACTATTTTGTACTGAGGGTTAAGGTGATTTCCAATATGATCAACACAGCACAAGATAATTCATTGAGATTTATAATCATCTCCGTTGAATATGGTTCATCATAACATCATCCCCCTCTCAAACAGATATACATATTTGGATACTGTTGAGGGGGAAGACTTACCAGAGGAAGGCAGCAGCAGCCAACTTCCTGGCGCCAGGGGTGCTTCTGCTGCTCAGGAAGGGAGGAAAAATTTTGGGAGAGCAATATTGGTGGGGGATTCTCTCGTAAGGGGAACAGATAGGCGTTTCTGTGGCTGTAGATGTGACTCCAGGATAGTTTGTTGCCTCCCTAGTGCCAGGGTCAAGGATTTCAGTGAACGGCTGCAGGGCATTCTGAAGGGGGAGGGTGAACAGTCAGAGGTCGTGTTTCACATTGGGACCAATGACATGGGTAGGAAGAGGGATGAGGTCCTGCAGCAAGAATTTAGGGAGCTAGGTAGCAGATTAAAGAGCAGGACCTCAAAGGTTGTAATCTCTGGATTCCTCCTGGTGCCACGTGCTAGTGAGTATAAGAATAGGAGGATAGTGCAGATGAATGCGTGGCAAAAGAGTTGGTGCAGGAGAGAGGGCTTTAGTTTCATGGATCACTGCGCCTGCTTCTGGGGAAGGTGGGACTTGTACAAATCGGATGGGTTGCACCTGAACCAGAACGGGACAAATATCCTTGTGGGGAGGTTTGCTAGCACTGCTCGGGGGGGTTTAAACTAACTTGGCAGGGGGATGGGATAAAGTGTGGAGCTATAATAGGGGGTGATGTACAGCCAAATATAGAGGAAAAAACAAGTTAGACTGGAAGGCAGAGCAAATATGTAACGGCACAAGGGAGTAGGGCAAGACTGAATGGCATTTATTTTAATGCAAGGAGTCTTACGAATAAGGTGGATGAACTGAAGTTGTTGATGAACACATGGGAGGGAGTATGATATTGTTGCTATCACGGAGACATGGTTGAGGGAGGGGCAAGACTGGCAGCTCAATATTCCGGGGTATAGAATCTTCAGGCGAGAAAGGGGGGGGGGTTGTAAAAGAGGAGGGGGTGTCGCAATATTAATTAAGGAGTCAATTACTGTTGTGAGGAGGGATGATATATTAACAGGTTCCTCTAATGAGGCCATATGGGTTGAACTTAAAAACAAAAAGGGGGCAAGCACTTTGCTAGGAGTGTACTATAGGCCTCCTAACAGTCAGGGGGAGATAGAGGAACAGATATGTAGGCAAATCTCAGAGAAGTGTGCAAATAATAGGGTAATAATAATGGGGGATTTCAACTTCCCCAATATTAACTTGTATAGTCAGAGTGTGAAAGGCTTAGAAGGTGCAGAATTCTTAAAGTGCATCCAGGAGAGCTTTTTGAGCCAGCATGTAGAAAGTCCTACAAGAGAGGGGGCGGTACTGGACCTAATTCTGGGGAATGTCGCCGGGCCAGTGGTAGAAGTGTTAGTAGGTGAGCACTTTGGTGACAATTACCATAATTCGGTGAGACTTAAGGTATTCATGGAAAAGGAAAAGGATGCACCAGAAATAAAGGTTCTAAATTGGGGGAAGGCAGATTTTAACATGATAAGGCATGATCTGGCGAATGTTGACTGGGATCAGCTACTTGAAGGAAAATCCACACCGGAGCAATGGGACACTTTCAGCAAAGATATTGAGAGAGTACAATGGCAACATGTTCCGTAAAGGTCAAGGGTGGGACCAACAAGCCCTGGGATCCTTGGATGTCAAGGGATATACGAGAATGGATTTGGAAGAAAATGGGGGCTTTTGGCAGATAGAAAGGACTAAAGACAGAGGAAGTCCTACAGGAGTATATAAAGTGCAGGGGGATACTTAAAAAATAAATTAGGAGATCGTGGAGGGGCCATGAAATAACACTGGCGAACAAAGGAAAATCCTAAGGTGTTTTATAAGGATATTAAGGGCAAGATGATAACTAGGCAAAGAGTAGGGCCCATTAGGGACCAATCTGGCAAGCTGTGTGTAGAGCCAGATGATGTAGGTGGGGTTTTAAAGGAATGTTTTGCATCTGTGTTCACTATGGAGAAGGACGATGTAGACATAGAAATCGGGCAGGGGGACTGTGATATACTTGAACATATTAGCATCGAGAGGGAGGAGGTACCAGCGGTTTTAGCGGGCTTAAAAGTGGATAAATCCCCAGGCCCGGACTAGATGTATCCCAGGCTACTATGTGAGGCAAAGGTGGAGATTGCAGGGGCTCTGCCACAAATTTTCAGAACCTCTCTGGCCACAGGGGATGTGCCAGAGGACTGGAGAATAGCTAACGTAGTACCATTATTCAAGAACGGTAGTAGGGATAAACCATGGAATTACAGGCCAGTGAGCCTAACATCCGTGGTAGGGAAATTATTTGAAAACATTCCGAGGGACAGAATTAGTCTCCACTTGGAGAGGCGAGGATTAATTAGGAATAGTCAGCATGGCTTTGTCAGGCGAAGATCATGTCTGACCAATTTGATTGAATTTTTCAAGGGGGTGACTAGGTGTGTGGATGACGGTAGTGCAGTGGATGTGGTTTATATGGATTTCAGTAAGGCTTTTGATAAAGTCCTGCATAGGAGACTGGTGAGGAAGGTAAGAGCCCATGGGATCCAGGGAGCCTTGGCACATTGGAACCAAAACTGGATTAGTGGCAGAAGGCAGAGGGTGATGGTGGAAGGTTGATTTTTGTGACAGGAAGCCTGTGTCTAGTGGGGTACCGCAGGGATCGGTGCTGGGCCCCTTGATGTTTGTGGTCTACATTAATGATTTGGATATGAATGTAAAGGGTATGATCAGTAAGTTCGCAGATGAAAAGAAAATTTGTGGGGTGGTAAATAGCGAGGAGGGAAGCCTTAGGCTACAGGACGATATGGATGGGTTGGTCAGATGGGCGGAACAGTGGAAAATGGAACTTAACACTGAAAAGTGTGAGGTGATGCATTTTGGATGGACTAACAAGGCAAGGGAATACACAATGAATGGTAAGACCCTAGGAAAGAAAAAGGATCAGAGGGACCTTGGTGTGCATGTACATAGATCCCTGAAGGCAGCAGGATAGGTAGATAAGGTGGTTAAAAAGGCATGTGGAATACTTGCCTTCATTAGCCGAGGCATAGAATATAAGAGCAGGGAGGTTATGGTGGAACTTTACAAAATGCTAGTTGGGCCACAGTTGGAATATTGTGTGCAGTTCTGGTCGCCACACTATAGGAAGGATGTGATTGCATTGGATAGGGTGCAGAGGAGATTTACCAGGATGTTACCTGGGCTGGAGCGCTTCAGCTATGAAGAAAGATTGGACAGGCTGGGGTTGTTTTCCTTGGAGCAGAGAAGGCTGAGGAGGGACCTGATTGAGGTGTACAAAATTTTGAGTGGCATAGATAGGGTAGATAGTAAGGAACGTTTCCCCTTAGTAGAGTGGTCAATAACAAGAGGGCATAGATTCAAGGTAAGGGGCAGGAGGTTTAGAGGGGATATGAGCAACAACTTTTTCACCCAGAAGGTGGTTGGAATCTGGAACTCACTGCCTGAAAGGGTGGTAGAGGCAGGATCCCTCACAACATTCAAGAAGCATTTGGATGAGCACGTGAAATGCCATAGCATACAAGGCTACGGACCAAATGCTGGAAAATGGGATTAGATTATGCAGGGCTTGATGGCCAGCGTGGACGCGATGGGCTGAAGGAACTCTTTCTGTGCTGTATAACTCTATGACTCTATGACTCTATAATGGTGAGCCAGTTGTACTCCATGTGGATAAGTTCATCATGCTTATGGGTTCCAAACTAATCTACCGATACATTCATATCCACAGTGTTTACCCAATCTATTGGGGGCTGTATTTTCTTTCCCGGTAGGGATATGCATTTGGAATTGGAGTCTAGATAATGGCCCAGAAATTCGGGTCTCCACGGGTGAGTATGCATGGGGTACTCACCCGTAAGCCCAATGGAAGTCTCCCACCCGAATTTCTGGGCCAATATGTTTTTGGGGTCATCTACATTCATATATTTGATTGGTCTATCTGTCAAGTGTGTGAAGGGAGATTCCCTTCTTCTATTGGCTCCCCGTGGCCCCCGTTATCCCAGGGATGCTTGCGAACTGCCTGTGCCTCTCGGATACGTGGGCCCTGCGCACTTGTAGTTTGGAGACGCCCAGGAGCGGAGGTATATGCGCCTTGGGAGCCCTCTGGTAGGTTCGTAGATTTTTCCACATCAGAGGCTTCCCTTCCGCAAGCAGGAAGCCTCCGATCGGAAAATACGGGCCAATGTTACACAATTGGCCCAGAAATTCGGGCCTGCACGGGTGAGTATGCACGGGGTACTCACTTTTAGGCCCAACGGAAGTGCCGGTTTCGTGCATGCACTGTGCATGCGCGGGAAACCGGCACTTCCGTTCCCATGAAAGAAGGGGTTCAGAGATCAAATGTGTGCATGGGAGAGGCAGTGCGTACACATCGAACTTACGTATTTTTTGCAGCTTTTCCCGGGAGAGTAAGTCTCCAAAAGTTAGACATTTAAAATTCAGTCGCAAGGCCAGCTTTTCACAAGGTGGTGAATTAATTAAAATTGAAACATTTTTTCCACAGGTTTATTATTTTTAAATACTTTAAAGAAAGGTAAGTTATTTTTTAGCCCCGTTAGAAAATAATTTTTTTTTCATAAATTTAAACTATTGTTCAAAATAGTTGTTTCATGTAATTTGTAGTTGATTTTAAAAATGGTTTGTTTTTAAATGTATTTGAAGATTTAGTGATGTTTTCGGGCTTATAGTAATTATAAGCACAACAGCCCTTCCTGTCAAAGTTATGAATGAAGAATTCCCTTCTCCGATTGGCTCTCTGTGGCCCACCTGATCCCAGGGGACGCATCGAACTAACTGTGCCCTGGGATATGCAAACACCGCGTGCTGGCAGTTGGAGGAGGCCCAGCATCGCAATTCCACGGGGGCCCACAGCTCAATGGTCGGCGCACAACGTAAGTGCAGGTCGGGGGCTTGCACCCGCGGGAAGCCCCCGACCCGAATTTCTGGGCCAATATTACTTCTTGTGGTATTAGAGGCAATACATTAGCATTGATTGAGAATTTGTTAACGGTCAGAAAACAGAAAGTATGAATAACCGGGTTATTTTCGGGTTGACTGACTGGCTGTGCTGCAAGGTCCAGTGCTTGGGCCTACATATTTACAGTCTATATCAATGACTGATTTGAGGGAACCCTGTGTAATGCACCAATTTGCTGACAATACAACGTTAGATGGGAAGGTAAGCTGCGAGGAGGACCCAAAGAGGCAGCAAAGGGACATAGACAGTTTAAGTGAGTTGACAAGAAAGAGGCCGATGAAGCATAATGTGGGACAATGTAAAATTACTGACTTAGTTAGTAAGAATAGAAAAGCAGAATACTTTTTAAAAGCTGAGAGTTTAGTAAATGTTGTTATTCAGAGGGATTTGTGGGTCTTTGTTTCCGAATCAAAGAATGTTAACATGCAAGTCCTGCAATCAATTAGGAAGGCAAATGGTATGTTAGCTTTTCTTGCAAGGGGATTGAATAATGAGTAAGGAAGTCTTGATGGAATTATATAGGGCTTTGGTGATAACACACCTGATGCACTATGTACACTTTAAGGCTCCTTACCTAAGGAATGATGTACGTGTTTAGAGTGGTTGTAACTGAGGTTCACTAGACTGATTGCCGGGATGGACCTTGTTAAGTCTGTGTGTTATATTGAGAATTACTACACAGACCACAAGAGTAAAATTTAACAGGTCTTTACTAGTCGAAGGTCAGGGCGGAACTGCCCAATAAATCATTACACAGCAATTATATACCGGCGTGGGCACCACTGGTATTACAGTATACAGCAGCCAAGATAAAGTAGTGCAACCCTTAAAATAGTTCTCTTAAAGGTGGAACGGTTACATACGCTACAATCCTCCCTTTTTAGGTTAACAGCATATATTCCCATTAAACATAACATCATAACATATATATACAACTTCATGTAAAAACAGTTCACAGATTCAGTCTCTCTGGAGGCTTCCTGACTCGGTCCGGATAACGCCTCGGTGGTGCAGTAGTTTTCGGTGGTGTAGTAGGTTCTTTTGGCAAGGTCGATTCGGCTTGAATGCCAGTGTCGGGTTCATCTGGTTCCAGTATCACCGGATCGGAGGTAGATACTATGGGTATCTCTGCTTCATCATTAGGTGTATAGAGTTGTGGTGTAGGTTGTCCCTTTTCGGATGACGCTATGATCTGGTCAGCATGGCGCCTTATTATGCTTTCACCAATGTCCACGGTATACATCAGCGGTCCTAGTCGTGTGCAAATAGTTCCAGGCTGCCATTTCTCGGTACGGTAATCCCGGGCCAAAACGTGTTGACCTATCTGGAAGGTTCCAGTTGGCCTTTCATTCATGCCTTGAAATTGCCGGTTCTCTACGTCCCTTCTGATGTTTGGCTTGATCAAATCCAGCCGGCATCTTAGTCTTCTATTGAAAAACATCATGGCGGGAGTTTGGTTTGTGGCCGCATATGTTGCATTCCTGTACGCCAACAAGAAGTTATCTACCTTATGTTGTAGATTTCTGTCTTCATTACCCATGGCCTTTATGGCCTTCTTGAAGGTCTGGACAAACCTTTCAGCTAATCTATTGGTGGCGGGATGGTATGGGGCGGACGTGTAGTGCTTAACCCCATTGTTTTTTAAGAACTTCCTGAATTCTTCGGACACAAATTGCGGTCCATTATCAGAACAGATCTGTTCCGGCAGCCCATTCCTGGCAAATATGGTCCTTAATACTGTGATGGTTTTTTCCGTGGTGGTGGAGGACATCTTTATTACCTCCGTCCACTTGGAGTGTGCATCCACCGCGATTAAGAACATTGAGTCCATAAATGGACCAGCAAAGTCGATATGTACCCTTTGCCATGGAGATGAGGGCCACTCCCATGGATGCAGAGGAGCTTGTGGTGGGGCGTTTTGGACCTTCTGGCATCCTAGACAGCTCTTGGTCATTTCTTCGATGTCTCCATCGATACCTGGCCACCACACAAATGCTCTGGCTAGGTTCTTCATTTTCACTCCACCCAGATGCCCCTCGTGAAGCTCCTTTAGCACTTTATGCTGGAGTTTGGGTGGGATCACCACTCTGGATCCACACATCAAAGTTCCTCGGCACACTGACAGCTGTTCTCTTCTTTGTGAAAATGCTGGCAACAGTGGTTCGCCATGTGCTGGCCATCCTTTCACCATTAAATCGTAGACTCGTGAGAGAGTCGGGTCATTTCTTGTTTCCTTTTCGATCGTAGAATTTGTTACTGGTAGACACTCCACTATGGTTGAGTGGAACATCTCCACTGGGTCCACTGTAGGCGCCTCTTCTACCGTTGGCAACGGTAGGCGCGATAAACCGTCAGCTTTCCCATGCTGTTTTGATCCTTTGTATTCTATGTCATATTGGTGTGCCCCTAGGAAAAGGGACCACCTCTGTAGCCTTTGCGCTGTCATAATGGAAACGCCCTTTTTAGGGTTGAATATGGATACCAACGGCTGGTGGTCTGTCAGCAGTGTAAACTTCTGGCCCTGCAGGTAATGATTAAACTTCTTTACTCCCCACACCAGGCTGAGAGCCTCCCTATCTATCTGAGCATAGTTGCGCTCAGCGGAGATCAATGATCTGGATGCAAATGCGACTGGCCTTTCCGAGCCACTTGGCAACTTGTGTGAGAGTACTGCTCCAATACCACAAGGAAAAGCATCACAAGCTAAACGAATAGGTAGCGTTGGGTTGAAGTGAGCCAACACTTCCTCTGAGGTGATCAATGTCTTGCTTTTGCGAAAGGCCTTCTTACAGTCCTCGCTCCACTTCCATGGTACTTCTTTCTGTAAAAGAGCATTCAGCGGGTGCAGCACCGTGGATAGATTTGGCAGAAACTTATGGTAATAGTTAATCAACCCTAGGAACGATCTCAACTGGGATACATTTTCCGGAGCGGGAGCCTTCACAACAGCTTCGATCTTGTCAGGTGACTTGTGCAGCCCCTCCTGGTCAATGACATGACCACAGTACGAGATCCGTTTCTGAATGAACTCACATTTCTGGCGATTAACTCGAAGGCCATATTCCTTCAACCTGGTGAGCACCAGTTTCAAATTTGCAAGGTGTTCCTCATCGTCATCTCCTGTAATCAGGATATCGTCCAAGTAACATTGAGTGCTTGGAATTCCCTGTAATACCTGCTCCATGGCCCTCTGCCAAATTGCTGGAGCCGAAGCCATTCCAAAAACCAGTCTATTATATCGATACAAGCCTCTGTGCGTGTTGATTGTGAGATACTGGCGCCACTCTTCCTCAACTTCCATCTGTAAGTACGCTTGCGCCAGGTCTATCTTGGTGTAGCGTTTCCCGCCAGACAATGAAGCAAAGATATCCTCAATCCGCGGAAGCAGATATTTCACCGTGTGACGCACCGGATTAACTGTGATCTTGAAGTCTCCACAGATGCGGATCTTCCCCGGTTCCCCTGGCTTGTTACTCGATGAACGCTTCATGACGGGAACAATGGGCGTGGCCCACTCACTCCAGTCCACCTTAGACAGTACTCCTGAACGTTCCAGCCCTTCCAGCTCAGCTTCCACAGCAGGTCGTATCGCATAAGGTACCGGTCTGGCTTTGAAAAATTTTGGGTTTGCATGTTCTGCAATCTTGATTTTTGCCTTAATTCCTCTCAGTGTTCCCAGTCCCTGTTGGAACACCTCTTTAGCCTCATCCAATATTCTGGACAATCGTTCAGGTTTGACATCTTTTTTTCCGGAATCTACCGTTATTGCATTTAGGGAGTGCCAGTCCATATTTATTTTCCTGATCCACTCCCGTCCCAGAAGTGGTGGACCTCCCTCAGGTAGTACATATAAGTCCATTCCTTGGTGTTCTTTGCCCTTGTGTATCACCTTGACTTTTATCTTTCCAATGGGGTATACTTTTGCCCCGTGTATGTCTGCAATACTATCTCCGTATCCCGTAGGGGAATATGTTTGAATAACTTTTTGTAATCTTGCTTATTCATGACCGTCAACGCCGATCCGGTGTCCAATTCCATCTTCACTTGGACTCCTGCTATCTGCAGTGTGACCCAGATAGTTTGTCGGTCAGCTTCCTTTCTCACGTTGTGAAATCTCAGACTACCCAGTTCCTTGCTGTTGGAGTCTGAATCCGAATTCTGTTCATCCGAACTCTTCTCAGCCACCTTATGTACCTTTCTGCACTTTTCCTGTGGTGACTTTTTGTAGCTGGTCTTCTTTCCTGACCGGCATACTTTAGCTATGTGACCAAGCTTGCCACATTTTCTACATTCCCGGTTTTTAAACCAGCATTGGTTCTGATCGTGTGTTGTCTTTCCACAACGATAACATTTCGTTGTACCCAAAGCCATTTGATCTACGCTGAGTACCGCTGCCTTCAGCTGCATTTCTGCAGTGCCTCTCGCTGCGGCTTCGTGCGATGCTGCAATAGTGACAGCCTTATCAATGTAAGATCATTCTCTTCAAGTAGCCGCATTTGTGTTCCTTCTTTCGACAACCCACACACGAATTTGTCTCTCAGTGCCTCTGTCAGGCTTTCCCCAAACTGACAGTATTTTGCTAGCTTACGCAGTTCAATTAAATACTCCGCGTTGCTTTCCTCTTTCAGTTGCGTTCTCGCATAAAATTTAAATCGTTCCGCTAACATCAGCGGTGTGGGGTTCAAATGATTCTTCAGGACAGCAACAATTTTAGCGAAAGTCTGATCCGCTGGTTTAGCTGGTGATAGAAGATGCTTCAATAGCCCGTATGTCTTCGCACCCATTGAGTTTAGTAAGGTTAGTGCTTTATCTTCATCTGACATTTTATTTGCCTTACAATATATCTCTATGCGTTCTACATACGTGGCCCAATCTTCAACATCAGGATCAAAATCGTTGATGTTACCACGCTTAGGCATCCTCGCAATCTTCTTGAGAAACAAAAATAAATTTTTCTTTTTTTTTTTTAAATGTCTGTTTCCCCTTGTCTTCTTCCCCCGCCTCCAAAAATGGCGGCTTCCTGCGTTTGCCTTTCTCCCCCGCTGGCTGTAATGGCGATTGCCGCATTGCTGCGTTCGCCCTCCCCCAGCGGTTTTCAAATCGTGCCTCCCAGCCCCTCTTGCAGTCCGGTCCTTTCCCCCGGCTGCGGCTGAGTTCTCCGCGTTTTTTTTTATTTTTTATTTTCTCCCGCGCCTTACACTGACCCGGTCGCTGTGCCTCGTGGCCTCGGTAGCTGCCTGGCCTTTTTCACCGGTCGCGGTCGAGCTCTCTCTCGACGCTGTTGCATCTCCCAGCCCACTTGCAGCCCAGTCTTTCGCACCGGCTGCGTTTGCATTCACCGCGGCTTCCGTGCCTTACGCTGCCCCAGTCTCAGCGCCTCTGGCCCCGACTTCTGTCCGGCTCTTTTCCCCGGCCGTGTTCGAGTTCCCCACCCTTATATCCTCCGTTTTTTTATTTTCTCCCCTACTCACAGTCAACGTGGCCGACTTGCTGCTCGTCGCTGATCGGCTTACCCACCGCCATGATAGAAGGGATGATCACTGCCTGTTGCTGATGGAAGGCTTCGCGTCAGAATTCTTCCTTTGCTCTGCAGACCCAAGTCTTTTCTCAGCAGAATGATGAGGGCGGATGCCTCCTCTCGATGCCCGTTAAACTGCCATGGATGTATCTCTGCCGCAGGGTAAGATCGTACTCGTCGCCACTGTTAAGTCTGTGTGTTATATTGAGAATTACTACACAGACCACAAGAGTAAAATTTAACAGGTCTTTACGAGTCGAAGGTCAGGGCGGAACTGCCCAATAAATCATTACACAGCACTTATATACCGGTGTGGGCACCACCGGTATTACAGTATACAGCAGCCAAGATAACGTAGTGCAACCCTTAAAATAGTTCTCTTAAAGGTGAAACGGTTACATACACTACAGACCTATGAGGAGAAATTTAGTAGAATGGGCCAATATTCCTCCGAGCTGAGAAGAATGAGAGGTGATTTCATTGAAACATATGAATGTCTAGGAAAACATCACAGCGCAGTTGCTTAGAGGCTGTATACCATGGCTGGAAAATATATAAATAGGTGTCGTGGTCTCAGGATAAGGAGTTGAATATTTACGACTGAGAAGATGATAAATTCATTCAATGAGAGGGTGGTGAATCTTTGGAAGTCTCGACGCCACGGGCTGTGGAAGCTCAGCCTTTAAGTGTATTCAAGACTGAGATCGATAGATTGCTGCACACAAAGGGAATCAAGGGATATTGGGATACGGCGAGAAAATTAAGTAGATGTAAAAGCTCAGCCTTCATCTTATTCAATGTTGGAGCAGGCGCGAGGGGCTGTAATGCATACTTCTGCTCCGACATCTTATGTTCTAAGTTTAATTGTAATGCAATCAAGCCTATAGTTGATCTATTTATCTAAAAACAACAATCTGATTCACCGGATATTTCACCATTTTCATAAACTCCTCTCTGAATTTACTCTGAGTCACTGCATAATTAAATGTGTTTGTGCAGCAGCTCAAAAGCAGGAGCATATATCCGGTTTCTTGAAGGATATAAACCGTTTCATTGTAACCTGTGTAAGATTAGGAATCAGTAATTGGATAATACAAGTAATGGATCATGTACATCAGCAATAGTAGTATAGAATTGTTAGATATGCTGAGGAGTAAAATGATGGAATTTCTCTGGTTCTCCATCTCAGGATCAGGATTATTTTCAGTGCTGGGGTTACCCCGTAATGCCCTGCGGACTCTGCTGGCCACTAAGATATATCTCACGGTCAGAGCATTGAGTAGCAAAATAAGGAAAATGGCACAAAAGGAGTCGCTATGCAGTCGAAATAAGAAAATGCTAGCTAAAGGGTGAAGTATAAAAGCTTGATCTTAAACGGCAATACCACGGCATGTTGTTAATCATATGCAGATGTTCATATACAAAGTACCAGGGGATGTTTTCAAAACAATTCAGAGCGAGCACCGTGCATGCAACAGCAGCTGCCATTTTCTTGGTGCAATATCTTGTTTTCAGTATCTGGCAACATAAAGCGTTCAAAATTGAATGCGACTGTTAACCAGGCAGAACAGTCTCTGGGTACATAAACTAGGACCGTTTTGGTTCGACATACCAAAGTAAGCGACAGATAATTTCCAGGGAAGTAAATGTCGATGATCCAATTGAGTATACCACCAGTGAGGACAACCAGCAGATCCGCCGCTGCCATGGCCACCAGATAGCAATGATGCATTTGGAGAGACTGCACTTTCCCAGGACAGGATCGCAATCGCCAGCATGTTAACTGTAGGGATGGGTAGGAGAGCAAGAAAATTATTGGTAGACTTTACTGACAAGAAGCAGTAGGTTGAACATCAGAAATTGGGGGAAATCCTGTCATTGAGCGATGCTGCAAAATGGGAGATAGCGAGTCTGAAGGCGGTTTTCTATCTCTCCCCGTTAAATTGATTGTAAATAAAAATCGGGTGAGATGTTAAATGATCTGCACACTCACCAGCAGTCGTTTTACACTTTCGCACAAAGTTAAGATTTATATCTAAGATATTGCATCCAGTATGGAAACAACCTTTCAAATAAATGTAGATTTCACGTTAGAAGATTTGAAGATCCAATAAAGATGTAAATGTTCTGGGTTAAGTTAACATTATATTTGGAATTCGTAAGAAGGAGCAAGCTTGGTTCTGAAATGAAACAGCATTATTTCAAATGGACTAGAAATAAGTTTTAAACTAAATATGATAATCTGTAATAAATGCTCGGCCTGGTACTCCAATCAGGAAACAGAATTAGATTTTACATCCTTTCAGAAAGTAGTCCCATAATCAGATTGAATGACAATTGCTGTACAGCATTGGAAATTAATTCCTAATTAGCTTCATTCCACCAACGTCACTACATCTTAGTTCTGTTAGGAAACAAATAATTTTGCTGATAATTATTCTCGACTTCTCCTTAAAACTGCAATCTTTGTAGAAACAAGAATAACTCATGTGATACAATCCGCGATCAAAAAGTTACAACATGCCTGAGATATCCCCTTACACTTTTACAAACATGTCCGTTGCCCGTTTGTATCAACCATAAACTTTCCATACACAATTGCTGCGCAGCTGGTGGGCAAATATCCAAACTCTGCACCAAAAATTGTTTATTCGTTGACCGCTCAGATGTTCCCTCAATGCGTACACTGACAGTTCCCATGGTTCCAAACTTGCCGGCCAATTCAATAGCAATTTGATGGCATAGTATGCACTGCAAACTCTGGCCCAATGTCCTTTCTTATACAGACTTACTCAGAGATGGAAATCAAGAATTATTCTTCGTCTCAACTGCCCGTTCATCTCAGAGGTTGTGATGCAGGTAACACAACCAGAATCAGAGATGAAATAACGCCAATCAATGGGCCAAAATTCGGGTCCCCACAGGTGAGTATGCGCTGGGTACTCAAGCGTAGGGCCAACTGAAGTGCCGGTTTTGTGCATGCACTATGCATGCGCTGGAAACCAGAACTTCCATTCCCTTGAAGGAAGGAGTTCGGAATTCAACCGTGTGCGCCAGAGAGACAGCGCGTACGCCTGGAATTTCAGTTTTTTTCCAGGATTCTCCGGGAGGGTAAGTCTCCAGCAGCTATGCATTTAAAAAGCAGTCGCAAGGCCTGCTTTTAAAATGGTAAGTGCGAATTAAGAAAAAATAAAACATTTTTCCACAGGTTTATTATTTTTAAATACTTTAGCAAAAGGTTAGTTTATTTTTAGCCCTGTAAAATCTGTCATTAATTTTTTCCAAAATTTAAATTATTGTTTAAAATAGTTATTTTATGTAATTTATAGTTATTTTAAAAATGTTATTTTTTTTAAATGTATTTGAAGCTTTAGTTAGGTTTTGGGGCCGATCTCTATTCATAGCTATGACAGGTCTTCCTGTCAAATTTCTGACTGGAGACTCCCTGTTACGATTGGCTCTCCATGGCCCACGTGATCCCAGGGGAGGCTTCGAACTAACTGTGCCCCTGGGATACGCAAGCACTGTGCACCTGCAGTTGGAGGAGGCCCAGGATCGGAATCCCATGCGGGCCCACAGCACAACGACTGGCGCGCTAGGTAAGTGCAGGTCAGGGCTTGCACACGCAGCAAGCCTCCAACACGAATTTCTGGCCCACTGTTCTTCCTTATGGCCATCACGGGTGGAAAGCATTTGAGTGGGACACCCTAGTGAGGACAGGATCGAGCTTACCTATAAAATAACATCTGTGGTTGAAAGACTGTTAAATCTCACCATCAGGGGACACATGTGGAATAGGACAGGCTGAAAGAGGCTGTGGCACCTGATAGCAGTGCAAAAGAAGAGAAAAGTAAACAATTATTTCTTGCCAAAATTCAACTCCTACATTTGGACTCAGGATATCGATCTACACCCAGTGGAAGTTTAAGAGAAATGCAGCACCTATCAAAACGTATTTACAATCAGATGAACTGTCCATTCTGGTTATCAGAGAGCAATTCAGTTTAATATGTCGGTTTCAGAAATGTGGTCTATGTTGGAGATGAAAGACTAAAATTTCAATTAATTATTACATAAAATACGTAATATGAACATCGGTTAGCTTTAGCCTTTGAGTGGTTACCACAGGATATATGATTATTTAGCAAACACATCCACCCTGACAGATTAATTTGCCAGATATGTAGGAAGGTCTTCCTGTCAAATCTATGAATGGAGATTCCCTGCTCTGATTGGCTCCCCATGGTCCACGTGATCCCAGGGATGCTGCGAACTGGTTGCAACTCTGGGATACCTGGGCCCTGCGCCTGAGCAGCTGGAGCAGGCCCAGGATTGGAATTGCATGCAGGATCACAGCACAATGGCAGGCGTGCTATGTAAGTGCAGGTCGGGGACTTGCATCAGCGGGAAGCCTCCGACCCGAATTTCTGGGCCAATTGGCACAGAAATTCGTGTCCAACACATGAGTATGCACGCGTTACTCACGCGTAGGCCCAACGAAAGTGCCAGTTTCGTGCATGCACTGCGCATGTGCGGGAAACCAGAACTTCCATTTCCCTGAAAGAAGGGGTTCACAGGTTGAACGCATGCGCTGGAGAGGCAGCGCTTGCGCATCGAACTTACATTTTTTTTGCAGGGTTCTCTGGGAGGGTAAGTCTCCAGCAGTTACACTTTTAAAAAGCAGGCGCAAGGCCTGCTTTTTAAAAGGTAAGTGGTGAATTAATTAAAAATAAAACATTTTTCCCACAGGTTATTTTTTTTGAATACTTTAAAGAAAGGTAAGTCTATTTTTAGCCCCGTTAGAAAATGTAAATAATTTTTTCAAAAATTTAAATTATTGTTTAAAATAGTTATTTCGTGTAATTTATAGTTACTTAAAAATGTGATTTAAAAAAATGTATTTGATGTTTTAATGATGTTTCGGGGCTTATAGTATTTATAGGTTTGACAGGTCTTCCTGTCAAACTTATGAATGAAGCATTCCCTGCGACCATTGGCACGCCATGGCCCACGTGTTCTCAAGGGACGCATCGAACTAACTGCGCCCCTGGGATGCGCAAGCACTGTGCGCTGGCTGTTGGAGGAGGCCCAGGATCGGAAACCCACGCTGGCCCACAGCACAATGGCCGGCGCACTAGCTAAGTGCTTTCGGGGGCTTGCACCCGCGGGAAGCCTCCAACCTGAATTTCTAGGCCAATAGGTGAAGGTACAGAAAGTCAGCACATTGATTTGGAATTAGCTTGCTCAAGTTTAAGCATGAGCTCTGCCATATACAAACCCGGAAACGATGCTATCAATCTCCTAGCAGCTTAAAATGCACATGCCAATTACATATGTCCATTAATTTACCTGAAATTAACTGGTTATCTCCTGCGTCAAAGCATAATATTGCACAGAATAATTTCCACGGCATTGTTTCATGTATTAAATGTGACAGCCATCTTCTTCCAATTAAATTCTATAAATGTAGGTGCACTGATCATGCTGCGCCCCGTGCATGTGACTTTCTGTTGTAACCGTGTGGAGTAATTTCCTGTGTTTAGGGCTGCAACACAGATTCTTCAGAATTATACTGTGCCAAAAAGGGTTAAATAAAGAGGACAGGTTGCAAAGACTAAGCTTCCATTCCCTTGAGTATAGACGATTGAGTGGTGATCTAATTGAGGCGCATAAGGGGATTAAATGAATTGATAGGTTAGATAGAAATAAGCTATTTTCTGTGTTGCGGAATTATACAATAAGAGGGCATAACACTACAATTAGAACTAGGTAGGGATCACGGCACAAAGCACTTTTTCACACAAAGATTAGAGTACATCGGGAGCTTTTCACTAAACATGGTGGATGCTATTTCAATTTAAAATTTCAAGACGGAAATTGACAGCGTTTTCTATTCGCAATCAGTCCGCAAGCTTCCAGTTGCCTGTCACTTTAATTCTACACTCCACTTCCACTCTGATCTCTCCATCCTCGGCCACTTACACTGTTCCAACGAAGCTCAACGTAAGCTGCAGGAACAGCAACTTAAGTTTCGATTAGGTACTTTACAGCCTTCTAGATTTAACATCGAGTTCCACAATTTCAGAATAGATTCTCGGCCCCTATATTGTTTTTCCCTTTGTCTTCTCACATGGTAGCTGCTGTTCATTCTGCCATCGCCATTCAAACTTCATCTAGAGTCAGCTTTTATTTCTTAACTTATCATTTTACCACTCTTTATGCCTTGCACCATCATCCCTTTTGTCAGGCCATCGCTCCTGCCTTCCTGCCACAGACATTTCCCTTATTCTTTCCTCCCCTCGTCCCTGCCCCTGCTTCGAAATCTCTCTTCTCTCACCATTTCCAGTTCTGACGGAGCGTCCTCGACCCGAAACTTTGACTCTGTTTCACTCTCCTCGATCCTACCTGACCTGTGAAATGTTTCCAGCATTTTCTGTTCTTATTTCAGATTTCCAGCAACCGCAGTATTTTGCTATTGTTGATATATTTTTTTTAGACATGGATATTAAAGGTTCTGGAAACAAGGAAGCTAAACGCAGTTAAGATGCCTGATCTAATAGAGCAGTCTCGAAGTACTGATTGCTCGACAATTGTTGCTAAGTCCCTAAGACTGAGATCAGGAAATTGAGATAAGGCTGGGTATGGAACCGAGGCCGTTCCTGCTGTGCCTGGCCCTGTACGACATCGCCTCATATCATCTACCTCAGCAGAGGCCTCGGTTGAAATCTTTACCCTTCTCAGTACTCCGCCGGGTGAGATGAGCTAACAGCGCAGGCTGGAAATAGAACCTGGGCTCCTCTGGAATTTTTGTGGATGTAAGTGGTAGAATAGATAAGGGAGAACCAGTGGATGTGGTGTATTTGGACTTTCAAAAGGCTTTCGATAAGGTCCAGGATAAGAGATTAGCGTGTATAATTAAGGCACATGGGATTGGGGGCAAGGTATTGACTTGGATAGAGAACTGGTTGGCAGACAGAAAGCAAAGAGTTGGAATAAACGGGTCTTTTTCCGAGTGGCAGGCAGTGTCTAGTTGGGTACCGCAGGTATCAGTCCTTGGACCCCAGCTATTCATTATATGTATTAATGATCTATACGAGGGAACTAGATGTAATATCTACAAGTTTGCAGATGACACAAAGCTGGATGGGCGTGTGAGCTGTGAGGAGGATGCGGAGAAACTCCAG
Organism: Somniosus microcephalus; assembly: GCF_052327205.1. NCBI lineage: Eukaryota > Metazoa > Chordata > Chondrichthyes > Squaliformes > Somniosidae > Somniosus > Somniosus microcephalus. Next base: position 204,090,902 of record NC_140998.1, on the reverse strand, counting down.
TATGATTTGGATAGGTTGGGTGATTGGGCAGAAGAATGGCAGATGCAGTACAACGTGGATAAATGCGAGGTTCTCCACTTTGGTGTTAAAAACAGGAAGGCAGATTATTACCTGAATGGCAACAGATTGGGAGAAGGGGAAGTGCAATGAGACCTGGGTGTCCTTGTGCACCAGTCGCTGAAGGTAAGCATGCAGGTGCAGCAGGTGGTTAAGAAGGTGTATGGTAGGTTGGCCTTCGTAGCGAGAGGGTTTGAGTACAGGAACAAGGATGTCTTGCTGCAATTGTACAGGGCCTTGGTGATACCACATCTTGAGTATTGTGTGCAGTTTTGGTCGCCTTATCTGTGGAATGATGTTCTTTCCATGGAAGAACTGCAGTGAAGATTCACCAGGCTGATACCTGGGATGGCAGGAATGATGTATGAGGAGAGATTGGGTCGATTGGGCTTATACTCGCAGGAGTTTAGAAGAATGAGAGGTGTTCTCATTGAAACTTATAAAATTCTAAAAGGACTAGACAGACTAGAAGCAGGAACGATGTTTCCGATGGCTGGGGATTTCAGAACCAGGGGTCACAGTCTAAGGATAAGGGGTAAGCCATTTAGGACAGAGATGAGGAGGAATTTCTTCACCCAGAGAGTGGTAAACCTGTGTAATTCTCTACCACAGAAGGCCGTAGACGCCAATTCATGAATTATATTCAAGAAGGAGTTACATATATTTCTTAAGTCTAAATGGATCAAGGGATATGGAGAGAAGGCAGGAACAGTGAACTGAATTTGAATTACCAGCCATGTTCTCATTGAATGGCGGAGCAGGCTCGAGGGGCTGAATGTCCTACCCCTGCTCCTATCTTCTATATTTCTATGCTTCTCTCTGAGGACTGCATTAACAAAGTAGGTGAAGCCATGCAAGACAAGCCAGGATGGAGCCGCAGCATTATTGGCCAATATGGCTCTGCACCACTCTCTTTGGGATCAACTTGTTCAGCACAGCCCAGGCTTAGAAGCAAGGGTTTCATTACCACACTGGCTTACATTACCTAACTCAGCATAGGCCGCGGATATAACTCTGATCATTCCTGCTCTGTATCGGCCTCCTTGCTACTGGGTGTGATCAGCTAACTGGGCAGAGGCCGTGGATTGATACCAGGCCATTCTGCTCTGTTTGGATCTCATTAACATAAGGAGTGAATTCTGCAAGCAGACCAGGCACAGATGGAACGCAGGCCTTTCTTGTTCGTTGTGGAGCTCAGTCCTACATTGGATGTTTTTAATTAATGGCATAGGCCGAGTCATGCATGCTGCGCCCTTTCTAAACTATGTTGATGCTGAGTAACATAAGGGGAGAGATCAATTCACTCAGTAAAGGGCGCGGATGGACCCTGAGCCTTTGTGCTTGTGCTATTGTGCTTGTCCAAGTACCAAATGCAGAATGGGCCTGAACTGAGACTTGAGCCCTTCCTGCTCCGTGTGGGGCTCAATACCACACAATAAATGACAGCAAAGAAACCGGTTTCCTGTCTGCTCTGTGTGGAGGTCAGTACTACAGTGGGTGAGATCAATTCATTCAGCAGAGGCCGGGCAAGATGCTTGGGCCTTCCTACACTGTTTGGGCTCAGTACCACAGGACGTCAGATCAGGCAGGAATGGAAAATGGTCGCTTCCTGCACTGTCTGGAGTTCAGTACCACTCTGCCTTGTGTCAACTAACGCAGCACAGGCGGGGTTTAGAACCTTCGGCCTTCCAACTCTTTGTGGGGTTCAATACAACGCCAGATGAGCTGAGCTAACAGCACAGGCTCAAGATGGAACCTGGACACTTACTTTCCTGTGTGGGGCCTCAGTATTACACTGGGTGAAATCAGCTAAGTGAGCATAGGCTGGGGACGAGAGCTGGGCCCTCTCTTATCTGTAGGTGGCTCAGCAGTGCATCAGATGGGACCAACTAACTCAGCACAGGATGGGAATGGAGCTTGTGCCCTTCTTGTCTAATGTGCGTGGTTCAGGAACATATCCAGCACGGAGGGAACTGTAGCCTGGGCACTTCCTGCTCCAAGGTGGCGCTTAATACCACACTGGTTGCAATTAGCATAACCCATTTATAGCGATGGAACCCGGGTCCTTCCTGTCTGTTTGAAGCTCAGTACCACAGGGAGAGAGAGAAGCAAACAATGCAAAGCTGAAATGGAACTTGGGCCTGTGTGGAGCTCAGTACGACCTCGGGTGGAGGGTTCTGGTGGGATAAATCAGCACAGGCGAATGTTAGAACCTGGAGCCTTCCAGCTCTGTATGTTCTAAGTAACATGCCGGGTGAGCTGAGCTAACAGCTAACAGGAATGAAATCTGCACCGTTCCATCTCTGCATATGGCTCAGCACCACATTGAGTGAGATCATCTAAAGCACCACAGGCCAGGGATAGAAATTAAACCATTTCCACACGGTGTGTATGGCCGAGAACCAAATTCAGCAAATACCTTGAAGAAAACTTGGATCATTTCTGCCCCATGTCGGACTCGGTGGGCCCGATTTTGGGGATTGTGTGGGAAATGGTCGGATTACCCCGAATGTGGGGTTCTGACACACAAAAAAATGGGTCAGCCAGCTGCATGCAATTTTCCCTCAAGTGGCCAATTAATTTCCAGCATACGGGCAGCCTTGCTAATTGTCCATTTCCAGTCAGGAAGCCCCTTAGTTTGATGTCATCATTCGTGGAGCATTCAAGGTCCATATCAAGCATTGCTTCCTCTTTTGGCTTCCAAATGAACCATGCAGGATGGCAGAGGAGCCTTCAGCAGCTGTGGCCAGTGCCAGAATCCGAGCTGCCTCCAAATTCGATGAAGCTTCACTGCAGGCACTATTGGATGGGGTTAGGGCCCACAGGGAATTCCTCTTCCCTAGGTCAGGCAGGAAGACGCCTCCCACTGAGCCCAAGGCTGCATGGATGCAGATGTCAGCAGATGTCAACTCGAATGTTCATGTAACCTTGGCATCACATCTCTAACTCCTTCCTGTACTCCCCCACTGGACCATCCAGAGCCCCCGTCCCCACTGTGGAGGAGGAAGAGCATGTGCAGCCAGACTCCTCAGAGGAAGCTCCAACCTTTGAGGGTGCAGCGTCAGCAGAAGTAAGTGCACCCAGCTTCAGCGCAGACACTCACTCTTCGGGGGGACCTTCGGGACATATAGTAGTGTTGTCATCTGGTGTTTCACAGCTCACAAGTGAGCCTCAGCAGTTTCTGGAGACAGGGACAGCAGTGGAGCGTCCTCGTCGGAGGGCGCAGGACTCTGCCAGCTCAGCTCAGCTGCGCTGCATGTCGACCCTCTTGCTCTGGGTCCATCCGCAAGAGAAGGGGTGATGGATCTCCATGCACAGATGCAGGAGTCTCTGGCAGGTTTTGTCTTCAGGGTCGCTGAGAGTGAGCAGCGAATGGAGGAGTCCATAGCGACCATGAGCAGAGCGTTTGTGGAGTCATTGGCGCAGGAACGCATCACCATGGAAAGGTTGGCAACCTCCATGGAGGAGATAATTCGCTAGCGTACGGAAAACATGGTGAGTGCTCATAAGAGAATGACATCTCTTGAGGAGCGTTGGCCATCTATTGAACAGAGAAATCAGACCTTCATGGAAGTGCTTCTGAGTAGGACTGCCAGTGCAGATACGGGTCCCCATGGCCCCCTCAAGCGCAGCAAGGTGCTCTCAAGCCACTTCCAAGTGCTGGCCCCTTCTGGTCTGTGAAGCTTCAGGTGAGTGAGCAGCAGCCTGGTGCTCCTGGTACTCATCCTGCTTTTCCTGGTTCTGCTGCTGGCATCTCTGGTGCTGGAGATCCTCTAATGGCAAGAAGGGAAGGAAGAAGAGGTGTCCCATGCTTCTGGTAGATGCCTCCGCTAAGGAAGCGCTGAGTGAGGGTGGTGAGAGTGGCTTCCCAGGAGATCACATTGGAGAAGTGAGTGAGTCAGTAAAAAGAAGGTTCACCTGGTTAATCCAGGGGATGAGGGGATGGACATATGAGGAGAGGTTGAGTAGATTGGGACTCTATTCATTGGAGTTCAGAAGAATGAGAGGCGATCTTATTGAAATATATAAGATTGTAAAGGGGTTGGATCAGGTGGATGCGGGAAGGATGTTCCCGATGATGGGTGAAACTAGACCTAGCGGGCATAGTCTTAGAATAAGGGGCTGCTCTTTCAAAACTGAGATGAGGAGGAACTACTTCACTCAGAGGGTGGTAGGTCCATGGAATATGCTGCCCCAAAAAGCTATAGAAGCTACATCATTACATAAATGTAAAACAGAAAGAGACAGTTTCCTAGAAGTAAAGGGAATTAAGGGTTACAGGGAGCGGGCAGGAATTTGGACATGAGTCTAGTTTCGGATCGGACATGGCCCTGTGGGTAACGGAGTGGGTCCAGGGGCCGTGTAGCCTGACCCTGCTGCTATTTCGTGTGTCTAATTCTGTTAGATTCAGGAGATGGTTCTGTGGTAGTAGATTGGCGGTTAGGATCCGATCAGCCATGATCTTATTGAATGGCGGAGCAGGCTCGAGGGGCCGATTGACCTACTCCTGCTCCTATTTCTTATGTTCTTATGTTCTTCCACAGCTGTGCCAAAGCCTTGAAAAAGTAGCCCCAAGCCTTCAACAGCAAGGTCCTTCAACATACAAATGCTGTCCCTTTAAATCGCAGCTTTCCCAAATGACCTGCAGCTGAGAGCATGCAAACCGGCATTCTTTTCAATGTCATCTGACAACCTCAATTTTTTCTGGTGGTCCGATTCGAGTGGAGATGGAGTCTGTTGCGAGTTTTCCGTGGCTGGATCCGAGGCGGGTTGGATTTCGTGTTTCTCGATCCCGGCGTTGTGGTACCTCACAATGTTTTCATGGTTTAGATGCGACAGCAGCGTCACTTCACCCTTTATTCTGCGGAACTGTTTACTGGTGGGGTTCACCAGGGTGCGCTTAACAACATAGTAGCAGCTATCTAATATATTCTTTACCTTGATAACAGCTCAGAAGGCACCATTCCCCAGAAGCTGCAGCTCCTCAAATTCATTGTAATAGCATGACAGCTGCCTCTGGGTGTCTGTGCAGAGTGAAGCAGCGAGGAGCCGGCTGTTTGGGATAACAGTTTCTGCGCAATCTGTTCCTCCAGCTGAATCCGCTGGACTGTTCTCGTTGCAGGGGGAAGGGGAACGTACCACTGCGGGCTTCAAAAAGGAATGTTCAAGCAGCTGCTGCGGGCTCCAGTGTGCCTTGTCCTCCAAACACACGCACTTGTTGAGGAAATCCTGAAAGTTGCTGGGCAGGTTGTTCGGCACAATTATCGGGTATTCCTTTATAACTGTGCCCTGGCTAAGAGCTTCACGCCAGGTTTCATCAGTGGGGTGCCCGGCAGGCGTGTTTAGCGTGGGGAACACCTGAAAATCGCAAGGGCACCCTAAAATGGCATTAAACATGCCAATAATTGGTCATTAGGGTCCCGACAGCCAGTCCCGCAAGCGGCAGGTGGGGCTGGATCGGCTCGCGGAGAAACGGCGGTCCAAAAGTCGGACGGGGCGGGGTATCAGGCGGGGGGGGGGGATCGCGACCCCATATTTCAATGATTTTCGGCCCCGGCCTGGCTGAAAAGCCGCCCGACGGCTGGCAGAACATCGGGGCCAATATCTCGCAGTTTGTGACTAGCTAACAGCACATGGCACGCATGGACGCTGGATCCTTCCTGATCTCTGTGGAACTCAGTACAATACTGGGTGAGATCAGATATATGAGAACAAACTGGGGTGGATACTGGGCCTCTTCTGCTTACCTTTGCTCAGTAGCACTCTGGCTGTGTTCAACTAAATCAGCACAGGCCGGATTTGGAACCTGCTGCCTCCCAGATCTGTTTTGTGATCAATACCATGCTGCTTGATCTAAGCTAACAGCAGAAGCCGAGGATCAAACCTGGGCTCCTGCTTCTCTCTGTGGAGCTCTGTATCACATCATGTGAGAGCAATGCCCAAATGGAAACTGGACCCCTCCCCATTTAAATGCACCCCTTGCCTTACACCAACCCATCACTACCCGCCAAACCCACTCGCCCCATTCCCTTCATCAACACAGTCCTGTCCCACAGAAACTCATCCCCACACGGTTCCGCCCCTCCCTTTCACACTGACACATCCCTCACCCTACCGTCTGCCTCTCCCCATACACAGAGTGCACCTTGTGAGAAATCAGGTGTTTCCAAAATATATATGGTTATGTGGCTGAAACTGCGATGTGAGTAATGCTGTGTGTTATAAATCTCATCATTCAAGAATCTAGTCGAGAAATAACGCTGGACGGCCAGCTGGTGGCGCCGTCCAAGGAGTATAAACACTCAGGCGTGGGCCCAGCTTACCAGGGACATTTTGTAAGACAAGGAACTAGTGAAGTACAACTAGACCTCCATGTTCTGAAATTAGTTGATTAATGCATTGCCATATACTCAAACCAAGTGCGTAGTGAGTTTTATTGCATCACTGTGTTTACATGATTGTATTACAACTGGAGACAAAAAGTCTCTTCAGACTAGTCTTGGAATAATTAGATAGATGCTTAGAATCTGCTTGTGTTTTGGTTCCCTGCACATGTTATAGCATTCTGCTGTTTGACAGTCATAAATAATTTTCTTTGCAAGTTAGGATTTCAACCTGGAGTATGTTTCTCTAATTGGACTAACAAAGGCTCAATGCCTACGTTGCTTCTATTTTTACTAATAACAATGATATAATATTCAAGCAGGAGTTGGAGTTAGCTTAACAAAATTGCTTGTAAGGATAATTACGAGTTAAATAGGATAAAAGACATAGAATGAAAAGAATTTGAGGAGGTTAAGGTATCTATCTTAGGATGGGGCCGTTTGCAAGACAAAAGTGAGATAACGTCTGGCTGACATAGAAACGGAGAAGACAGGAGCAGGATTAGGCCATTCGGCCCCTCGAGCCTGCTCCACCATTGAATGCGATGATGGCTGATCATCCAAATTCAGTAGCCTGTCCCTGCTTTCTCCCCATACCCCATGATCCCTTTAGCCTTAAGAAATATATCCAGCTCCTTCTTGAATATATTTAATGAATTGGCCTCCACTGCACTGTGTGGTAGTGAATTCCAGAGGTTCACCCTTCTCTGGGTGAATAAATTCCTCCTCATTCCTGTCCTAAATGGTGATATACCTATCAATTTATCCAATGAAAAGCGACGAGTTAAGAAAGTAACTATAGGTTTTTATTGGCTAAATAACAGAGCCCACCCTCGTGGGTGATCGGATCCAACAAGGAGGAATACCAGCCAGTCGACCACCTTTATACCTGGGCAGGTAGGTGGAGCCAAGGGCGGAGTCAGCAGAGGTCAGCCCAGGTATAACAGCGTGACAAGAGGCGACCTCGTATAGTGATACAACAGTGTGAACAGTGATAACCATAGAGTAACGATATAACAGTGATAACTATAGTGTAACGATAGTGAACGATAAAAGTGGTTTACCACATTCACCCCTTGTTTAGATTTGAGTCCGGCGGGGTGAAGTGTACTACCAGTTCTGGTATGTCAGTCTGTCCGGAGGCCTCGTAAGCCTTTCTGATCGTCGCAGCGGCGGTGTTGCATTATCCGGTGTTAATGCTGGTGTCTGCGTGGTCGGCGAAGGCTCGAGGGGTTCCGGCATGCCGTCGACCTCGGTTGGCATTGGGGGGGTGGTGGGGGAGGTAACGGTGGTGTCTCTGGAGTGCCCGAGGGTGCGAGGTCTCGTAAGGAGACTGTGTCCTCCCGCCCGTCTGGGTATGCCACATAGGCGTACTGGGGATTGGCGTGCAGGAGGTTCACCCTCTCGACCAGGGAGTCCATTTCATGGGCCCTCACGTGCTTTCGAAGCAGGACAGGCCCCGGAGAGGTCAGCCAGGTTGGTAGCGTGGTTCCTGTAGTCGACTTCCTGGGGAAAACAAACATTCGTTCATGGGGGGTGGCGTTAATGGCAGTGCACAGTAGTGACCGGATGGATAGCAGCGCTGCCGGGAGGACTTCCTGCCAGCGGGAAGTTGGGAGGCTCTTAGACTTTAAGGCTAAGAGGACGGCCTTCCATACCGTCGCGTTCTCTCTTTCCACCTGCCCGTTCCCTCGGGGGTTGTAGCTGGTGGTCCTGCTTGCAGCAATACCTCTCGCTAGTAGGAACTGACGGAGTTCCTCGCTCATGAAGGAGGAACCCTGGTCACTATGTATATAGTTCGGGAACCCGAACAAGGCAAAGAGGTCGTTCAGGCATTTAATGACCGTGGTACTGGTCATGTCTGGTCAGGGGAAGGCAAAGGGGAAACGGGAGTACTCATCAACAATGTTGAGGAAGTACACATTGCGGTCAGAGGACGGGAGGGGCCCCTTAAATTCGATGCTCAGGCGTTCGAAGGGGCGGGTGGCCTTGATCAGGCTTGCTCTGTCCGGCCTAAAGAAGTGCGGTTTGCACTCGGCACAGGTCTGGCAGTTCCTGGTCATGTTCCTGACCTCCTCGATGGAGTAGGGCAGGTTGCGGGCCTTAATGAAGTGGTAAAGTCTGGTGACTCCGGGGTGGCAGAGGTCGTTGTGGAGGGTCTGAAGTCTATCAATTTGCGCGCTGGCGCATGTAATTCGTGAAAGAGCATCAGGGGGTTCATTCAGCTTACCTGGCCGGTAGAAGATATCATAATCATAGGTGCAGAGCTCGATTCTCCACCTCAAGATCTTGTCATTCTTGTTTTTGCCCCTCAGCGTGTTATTGAACATAAAAGCGACCGAACGCTGGTCGGTGAGGAGGGTAAATCGTTTGCCTGCCAGGTAATGCCTCCAGCATCGTACCACCTCCACAATCGCCTGGGCCTCCTTCTCGACCGACGAGTGTCGGATCTCGGGGCCCTGTAGGGTCCTTGAGAAGAAGGCCACCGGTCTCCCCTCCTGGTTAAGGGTGGCGGCTAGGGCGAAGTCGGAGGCATCGCACTCCACTTGGAAGGGGATGGACTCATGCACAGCGTGCATTGTGGCCTTGGCAATGTCTCCCTTAATGAGGGAGAAGGCTGCGCACACTTCCTCCGTAAGGGGGAAGGATGTGTACTTCATGAGGGATCTAGCTTTGTCCGCATAATTGGGCACCCATTGGGCATAGTAGGCGAAGAGCCCCAGGGTTCTCTTTAGTGCCTTTGGACAGTGGGGGAGGGGTAGCTCCATGAGGGGGCGCATTCTTTCGGGGTCGGGGCCGATGACTCCGTTCTCTACTACACAGCCAAGGATGGCAAGGCGCGAGGTGTTAAACACACATTTCTCCTTATTGTAGGTGAGGTTCAGCCGTTGGGCCGTACGGAGGAACCTCTCCAGATTAACATCATGGTCCTGCCGGTCGCGGCCGCAGATGGTGACGTTATCTAGGTAGGGGAACGTGGTGCGCAGCCTGTTCTGGTCAACCATCTGGTCCATCTCCCTTTGGAAGACCGAAACCCCGTTGGTGACGCCGAAGGGGTCCCTAAGGAAGTGGTAGAGGCGGCCATTCGCCTCGAAGGCGGTATATTGGCGGTCCTCAGGGCGGATAGGGAGTTGGTGGTAGGCCGACTTAAGGTCGATGGTCGAGAATACTCGGAATTGTGTGATCTGATTGGCCATATCAGATATGCGGGGGAGGGGGTATGCGTCCAGCTGGGTGTACCTGTTTATGGTCTGGCTGTAGTCGATGACCAGGCGGTTTTTATTGCTGGTCTTAACGACCACGAACTGGGCACGCCAGGGGCTGGTGCTCCCCTCGATGATGCCCTCCTTCAGGAGGCGCTGCACCTCGGAGCTAATGAAAGCTCTGTCCCCGGCGCTGTACCGCCTGCTCTTGGTAGCGACGGGTTTGCAGTCGGGGGGGAGGTTATCGAACAGGGAAGGTGGCGGGACCTTGAGGGTGGATAGGCCGCAGGTGTTACGCGGTGGGCGGTTTAAAATCCGTTGGTTGTCGACTGTGAGTGGGGGGAGGGTTCCTCCGTATGCTAGCGTGACGCTTTGGAGGTGGGATTGGAAGTCTAGACCTAGTAGGACGGCAGCGCATAGCTGGGGCAGGGCGAGGAGTTTAAAATTTTTATACTCCGTGCCCTTAACCAACAGGGTCACAACACAGTAGCCATTGATGTCTGTGGCGTGGGATGTCGATGCCATCGAGATCCGGTTGCGCATTGGCCGGACAGTGAGGGAGTAGTGGCTCACCGTGTCTGGGTGGATGAAACTCTCCGTGCTTCCGCTGTCGAACAGGCAGGTCGTGGCGTGGCCGTTTACTTTGATGTCCATCATGGACTTGGACAGGTGGTGCGGGCGGGCTTGGTCCAGTGTGACGGAGGCTAGTGTATAGCTGAGCGAGTTGCTGTCGTCTGCGGGTGAGGCGGTGGTCGGGTCTGGAGGCACGGTGGCGGTCGAGCGTGGTGGGTAAAATGGTGACGCCCACGAGGTTGGACAAAATGGCGGAGAAGATGGCTGCCCCCACAACTCACATGAGGCACTGCTGGTGTCGGTTGCCTGGATCAAAGATGGCCGCCCCCATGACTCACATGTGGGGATGCTGGCCTCTGTGGCCTTGATGGAAGATGGCCGCCCCCACAGCTCGAATGAGGCACTACTGGCCTCTGTTGATCTCCCTCTGCAGGCCTTTGCAAAGTGGCCTTTCTTCAGGCAGCTCGAGCAGGTCGCGTTTCTGGCTGGGCAGCGCGCCCTCGGTTGTTTCGCCTGGCCGCAGAAGAAGCAGCCGGCGGCCTGATCGCGGGGGTCCGATGTTGCAGCCGGTACCGGGGGTGGCGGTCCCGATCGGGTCCGGGACACCGACGCTGAGGTAGGTCCCAGGGGGGGTGCTGCAGGGGGTATTGCGGTCGGGGTCGGTCCCGAGTCCCAGGGTCGCAAATTACAGGACCTGGAATATGCCTCGAGGTCCCGATGGGCCACTTCTAGGGAGCGAGCGAGGGCTGCAGCTTTGTCCAGGTCGAGGTCCTTTGCTTCAAGCAGTCTTTGCCGTGAGTAGTCGGACTGCAGGCCTTTGACGAAGGCATCGCAGACATTGTCTTCAGTATTTTCTGCCGCCGTTACCGCTTTAAAGTTACAGTCCCTGCCGAGTGCTTGTAGCGTCTGTAAAAATTCATCTACAGACTCTCCTGGCTGTTGCGGGCGGGATCTTAGGAGGTGTCTGGCATACATGGAATTTACCGGGCTCTGGTACTGTCGTTTCAGCTGGTTGATGGCGTCCTCGTATGTTTTAAGGTCCCGGATGAGTGCGAATACTTTAGGGCTCACCTGGGCGGTCAGAACTCTTAGCTTGGATTTCTGAGGCACGCCGGATTCTCCCAGGTAGGACTCGAAACAGCTCAGCCAGTGTTCGAAGTCGAGGGCTGAGTTTGCTGCCTGTGGGTTTAGATCCAGGTACGGTGGTCGGAGGGCTCGCAGCCAAGCCGGCTGCTGTGGCTGTTGTAGCTGGGCGTCTGGCTGGTCGTTTGGCTGCTCGTCTGGCTGCTCGTTTGGCTGCTCAAGTAACGACATTTTAAAATTTAGCCAATAAAATTGATATATCTATCAATTTATCCAATGAAAAGCGATGTGTTAAGAAAGTAACTATAGGTTTTTATTGGCTAAATAACAGAGCCCACCCTCGTGGGTGATCGGATCCAACAAGGAGGAATACCAGCCAGTCGACCACCTTTATACCTGGGCAGGTAGGTGGAGCCGTGGGCGGACTCAGCAGAGGTCAGCCCAGGTATAACAGCGTGACAAGAGGCGACCTCGTATAGTGATACAACAGTGTGAACAGTGATAACCATAGAGTAACGATATAACAGTGATAACTATAGTGTAACGATAGTGAACGATAAAAGTGGTTTACCACAAATGGCTTACCCCTTATTCTTAGACTGTAACCCCTGGTTCTGGACTCCCCGACCATCGGGGACATCCTTCCTGCATCTAGTCTGTGCAGTCCTGTCAGAATTTTATAAGTTTCAATGAGATCCCCTCTCATTCTTCTAATATGCAGCGAGAAAGCATTTTAATTGGATAATTGGTATAAGCCCAATCGACCCAATCTCTCTTCATGCATCATTCCTGCCACCCCAGGTAACAGCCTGGTGAATCTTTGCTGCACTCCGTCCATGGCAAGAACATCCTTCCTCAGATAAGGCGACGAAAACAGCACACAATACTCAAGATGTGGTCTCACCAAGGCACTGTACAACTGCAGCAAGACATCCTTGTTCCTGTACTCAAACCCTCTCGCTACGAAGGCCAACATATCATTGGCTTTCTTAACCGCCTGCTGCACCTGCATGCTTACCTTCAGCAACTGGTGCACAAGGACACCTAGGTCTCGTGGCAGTTAGCCTTCTCCCAATCTATTGCCATTCAGATAATAATCTGCCTTCCTGTTTTTGACACCAAAGTGGATAACCTCGCATTTATCCACATTATATTGCATCTGTCATGGTTCTGCTCTATCACCCAACCTGCCCAAATCATCCTGGAGTTGCTCGGCATCTTCCTCACAGCATACACACCCACCCCGCTTTGTGTCAACTGCAAACGTAGAGATATTACATCTAGTTCCCTTGTCTAGATCATTAATATATATTGTGAATAGCTGGGGTCCAAGGACCAATCCCTGCGGTACTCCACTGGTCACTGCCTGCCGCTCGGAAAAAGACTCATTTATTCCAACTCTTTGCTTTCTGTCTGCCAACCAGTTCTCTATCCAAGTCAATACCTTGCCCCCAATCCCATGTGCCTTAACTTTACATGGTAACCTCTTATGAGGGACCTTATCGAAAGCCTTTTGAAAGTCCAAATACACCACAGCCACTAGTTCTGCCTTAACTATTTTACGAGTTACATCCTCAAAAAATTCCAGTAGAATAGTCAAGCACGATTTACCTTTTGTAAATCCATGTTGACTTTTTCCAATCCTGTCCCTGTTTTCCTAGTGCTTTTCTATCACATCTTTTATAATGGACTCTAGCATTTTCCCCACTATCGATGTCAGGCTTACCAGTCTATAATTCCCCGTTTTCACTCTACCACCTTTTTTGAATAGTGGGGTAACATTAGCTACCCTCCAATCCATGGGTCCAATAAATGAGACAACTCTAGCTTGGGAGTCCTGTGTAAAAGGGCACGAGGTCAGTCCTGGTACTTGTTGTGCCAGGGAAGACAGCGACGAATAGAGATAAGAGACGAGTTCCAAAGGAAGAACATTCAGAAAGACTAAACATGAGGACAAATTTGATGAGGTAATGGGAGCCCTATTGGAGAGGGCATTGATCCAAGAATCGAGACAAAGGGCGAGATTTTTGGGGAGCCGTCAGGCGGGGTTTCAGCCGTGTGGGGGGGGGGCGGAAATCCCGACTTTGGGTGTCCCAGCACTGTCCCGCCCCAAACCCCACACCACATAAGTTTAAGGGGCGGCGGGTACCCGCCCCGCGCTGGGACCCACCAAGCCAGGCGGGAAGGGATTAGTGCCAATTAACTGCCTGTTAACAGGTGGCTAACAGGCAGTTTTTAGCCAATCCCCATTTTGAGGGTTTTCGTGTGGGTTTCCCGACTGCTCCAAACCACGCCAGGTTGAGCAGGCGGGCCGTCGGGTTGAAGGAGTTGGAGGGGTCGAGATGTCGGCACTCAGGTGAGTGATGGGTGCATCAGTGTAAAGGTAAGTGTGTTTGGTGTGTGTAAAGTGTGTAAAGAACTTTTACTTACCTTTACTTACCTTCACAGCCTTTCTTCCTGTAGTCGTCGGGAGCGCATCACTCAGCCGGAACTTAAAGCTGAACAGCTGCGATCTGTCAAAAGTGACAGCCTGCAGCTTTTAGTACCGCTGAGATTTCTAACAGAGTCTGCGTAGAAGGACTAATCTTAGAAATCAGACTGTCACTGTTTCACAGCTTGAAACAGCTGTGAGACACTGATATTCCATCTATCATAAACCTTGACAGATGAAATTTCAGTCTGTGACGTCAGCTGTTGCCGGGTGGCTCTTAATTGGCCTGCTGAGCCCACTGGGCGGGCTCACCAAGTTCAATCAAGGGAAACTCGCGTAGATTGGCCGGAAGTCGAAGTAGGTGGGTCAGAAACCCGTAAGGGGAAGTCCCGCCTTCTTCCCGACAAGTTCCACAAAATCAACCCCAAAGAAGTCGATGATCCATTGGGTAATGAGGTTTTAGTGAAACCTGTATATGTTAGATGGTCTTGTCAATAATTTGCCCTCAAGCCCAGCCATAAAAAGAGAATAAAAGTAACACCCTGAGTGCTTTTCCACCCAGACGGTGGAGGCGAGAGCCAATCAGAAGTTGGGCTGGTCGAACGCTCTTTTGAGAGTGATCCCATGCTTACCAACTCGAAGGATCTAGCCGAGAGGGAGAGAGGCCGGTCGCAAAAGAACTCTTCACGCACCCCAGTCCGATCGGGACTGGTACCAGCTGCTTGTCATGGCCGTATGTTTTTGCTGTATAATTAGCATGTTATATTCCATCTTAAACACTGATTAATCACAATTGCCCAGATATCTCGTTCGCAGGGCTGTGATCTGGACAAATCTGCTCCCTTACCTGAGGGCTCCCGGAAGGTGCACAATTCCGATGCTGGGCCTCTCCAAACTGTCGGTGCGCAGGGCCCACGTATCCCAGAGGCACAGGCAGTTTGCAGCATCCCTGGGATCGCGTGGGCCATGGGGAGCCAATCAGAGAAGGGAATCTCCCTTCATACATTTGACAGGAAGACCTGTCAAATATATGAATGGAAGTCACCCCCAAAACATAGCAAAATTTTCAATACATTTTTTTTTTAAATCACATTTTTAAAATAACTTGAAATTACATAAATTAACTATTTTAAACAAAAATTTAAATTTTTGAAAAAGTAATTACACTTTTTTACGGGGCTGTAAATAAACTTACCTTTCTTTAAAGTATTTTTAAATGATAAATCAGTGGGAACAATTTGTTTTCACTTTTTGTAACTCTTACCCTGGTAAAAGCAGGCCTTACGCCTGCTTTTGCCAGGCACAAGAATTGTAACTGTTTTCTGCAGGCGGAGGGTGTCCACAAAGTGGAACTCTCCACCCGCAGAGGCCCTTCTCCCGGGCAGGTGGAGGATCTGTCAAGAGACAGATCGGAAATGTCGGTTTCCAGCGCATGCACAGTGCATGCCTGAAAGCTGCATTTCCGATGTCCCTATGGGTGAGTACACAGCGCAAACACACCCGTAGGGATCGGAATACCCGGCCCAATCAGCACATTGGTTTTGCATTCGATCCTGATTATTTGAAAGACTAGTGTGGTGTATGTGCCTTTAAGAGCCCCTGTGTACTGTAATGCCGGTAATGGACACTCGGGATATATAAGCCTGTATAGTGTCTTGTATCTGTTGGTTCACCTCCAGACTTTGTTCAGTAAACACTTGTGAAACTACCTCCTGCATTCCGTGTCTCCATTAACACACGGATACAACAGTGGCGACGAATTGGAAATGGACATACCTGCAATTCGGCAGGACCTCAAGGAGATCGATTCCTCAGACGAAAGTCGAAGAAAAACAAGAAAGAAAAAAAAGAAAAAAAACTGTGGTTTCACCAGATAGCCGAGCTGGTGCCAGGTACTGCAATAATCCTTCCTGGGCAGCGGGCTGGGGCTCCATCGGCTGGCTCTGCAGCGGGGCCGAGCAGCGAAGGCGGAGGCAAACGGAGACAGAGGGTGGAGCACTCGGGAGACGGCCGGCACTGCAAAGCAGGTCGGCGTTCGGACCTAGCAGAGGGAGGGAAAAGTCCCAGAGAGTCCGGCGGGAACGAGTCTCCAACTATTAAAAATACCTATGTAAACAAAAACCGCGGAGAACAGAGTTGTCAGAAGCAGCAGCGGCGGGAAAGCGTGGAAGGCGCAATTTTTTTTCTGCGGGGAAGAAAGGAAAGCGCGGGAGGCGCCATTTTTCCCCCCAGATGCCTAAGAGTGGCAATATTACTGATTTCGATAGCGATATAGAGGATTGGACCACATATGTGGAAAGAGTGGAGGTATATTGCACAGCAAATGAAATAGAGGATGATAAAAAGGCATCAGTACTTCTAAATCTAATGGGTGCAAGGACATACGGGCTGTTATGAAACTTAATCACTCCAGCCAAACCGAAGGACAAGAATTTTAAGGAGATTGTTGATACCCTACAGGAGCACTTAAACCCAACAATGCTGCTGATAGCGGAATCATTCAAATTCTTCAGGAGGAATCAGCACAAGAATGAAAGTAACGCTGATTACTTCACCGAATTAAGGAAGCTGTCAAAGCACTGCCAATTCGGGGCAGGACTGGCAGATTCTCTTCGAGACAAATTCGTCTGTGGTCTCCTAAGTGAAGGAACACAGAAAAGGCTACTTGCTGAGAAAGATTTGACACTGGACAAGGCTTTCAGTGTGGCTGTATCATACGAAGCAGCCGCAAGAGGAGCTGCTGAGATACAGCAAAAGCCACAGGACTTCGGCACCCATGAAAAGACACAGGGTTTCAAGAGATGTTATCGATGTGGCAGATCCACCCATGACCAGAGGGACTGCTGGTTCCAGGACAAAGCATGCAGGCAATGCGGAAAGATTGGACACATTGCACGTGTATGCTGATCTGGAAAAAAACATCCACGGACAGGAAAAAAATCAATAAGGAAAAGTACAGAAAGGTACAAATGATGACGGACGGTAGCTCCGAAGACCAGAAGAGCAATAGCAACTCCAGAAACAAGAGACTAAGCCGTCTCAAATTACATAATGTAATTGCCAAAGAAGATTACCAGACCATTTGGGTTACCCTCACGATAGCGGGGTCCCCAGTTAAAATGGAGCTAGATATAGGATCGGCTCTGACCGTCATAAGTCGACGGGATTACAAGCGGCTATTTCCACATATACCTTTAAAAGACACATCCATTATCTTGAAAACATATACGGGGCAGAAAGTATAGCCCAAAGGCAAAATAAGGGTGCCTGTTGTATACAACGGCAAGGAAATACAGAAGTTGTACTTATACGTTCTGCAAGATGGTGGTCCACTGCTGTTGGGACGTGAATGGACCAGGAAGATTCGTTTAGACTGGCACTCCATTCAGGCACTGACGGTGACCAGTAAGAAAAAAAAGGATGATGATGTCATACCTGAACGATTAAAAGACATCTTGGCCAACGCCAAGGAAGAGTTTCAACAGGAACTAGGAACCTGGAAAGGCATCACCGCCTCAATAAAAGTGGAAGATGCGGCAATTCCCAAGTTTTTTAAGGCAAGGCCGGTGCCATACGCAATTCGTCCAGCAGTCGAGGCAGAGCTGGAGAATTTGAAAAAGGCAGGCGTATTATCCAAGATAGATTGGAGCGAGTGGGCAACACCCATCATCCCGGTCATGAAGAAAATGTTGAATAATGATAAATCTGAAGAACAGAGAAAAATTCGCATCTCTGGGGACTTCAAGGTGACTGTAAACCCGGTCCTTCACACGGTAAAGTATCCTCTTCCAAGGATAGAAGATATTTTCGCCTCACTATCCGGAGTGTAACATTTCACCAAAATTGACTTGGCACAAGCATATCTACAGATGGAGGTTGAAGAGGCCTCTAAAAAGTATCTCACGATAAATACACACAAAGGCCTGTACCAGTACAATCGACTGGTTTTCGGAGTAGCATCAGCTCCAGCTATCTGGCAAAGAGCTATGGAGCAAGTCCTCCAAGGTATTCCGGGGACTCAATGCTACCTAGATGACATCCTTGTAACAGGAGAAAACGACAACGAGCACTTTGCCAATTTGGCGCAGGTGCTCACTAGGCTGAAAGAACGGGGCCGACGAGCAAATCACCCAAAGTGCGAATTTTTCCAGAAACAAATATCATATTGTGCCCACATAATTAACGAGGAAGGGTTGCATAAGTCACCTGAAAAAATTGAAGCGGTCATAAAAGCCCCAGCACCTGAAAATGTCTCACAATTAAGATCCTTCCTGGGATTGATAAATTACTATCATAAATTTTTACCGAACTTGTCAACTCTTCTGCACCCTCTGAACGAACTGCTACAAACGGGAGTAATTTGGAAATGGAGCGAAGACTGTAAACGTGCGTTCCATAAATGCAAAGGCTTGCTCACATCCAAGGAAGTTTTGGCTCATTACAACACATCACTGCCAATCAGACTGGCGTGCGATGCATCCCCTTATGGCGTAGGAGCGGTATTATCGCATAGATTCCCCGATGGCTCGGAGCGGCCGATAGCTTTTGCGTCACGCTCATTGAACTCTGCTGAGCGTAACTATGCCCAGATCGCCAGGGAAGCACTCAGCCTGGTATGGGGAGTGACGAAATTCAACCATTACCTACAAAGACAAAAATTTACATTGTTGACTGACCATCAACCCCTCGTCTCCATATTCAACCCTAAAAAGGGTGCTCCCATTATGACAGCGCAAAGGCTACAGAGATGGTCCCTTTTCCTAGGGGCACAGCAATATGACATAGAATACAAAGGATCCAAACAGCATGGGAATGCTGACGGTTTATCGCGCCTACCGTTGCCAACGGTAGAAGAGGCACCTACAGTGGACCCAGTGGAGATGTTCCACTCAACCATAGTGGAATGTCTACCAGTAACAAATTCTGCCATTGAAAAGGAAATGAGAAATGACCCGACTCTCTCACGAGTCCACGATTTAACGGTGAAGGCATGGCCAGCACATGGCGAACCACTGTTGGCAGCATTCTCGCAAAGAAGAGAACAGCTGTCAGTGTGCCGAGGAACCTTGATGTGTGGATCCAGAGTGGTGATTCCACATAAACTCCAGGATCATGTGCTAAAGGAGCTTCACGAGGGGCATCTGGGTGGAGTGAAAATGAAGAACATAGCCAGAGCGTTTGTGTGGTGGCCAGGTATCGATGGAGACATCGAAGACATGACCAAGAGCTGCCTAGGATGCCAGAAGGTCCAAAAGGCCCCACCACAAGCACCTCTACATCCATGGGAGTGGCCCTCATCTCCATGGCAAAGGGTACACATCGACTTTGCTGGTCCATTTATGGACTCAATGTTCTTAATCGCGGTTGATGCACACTCCAAGTGGCCGGAGGTAATAAAGATGTCCTCCACCACCACGGAAAAAACCATCACAGTATTAAGGACCATGTTTGCCAGGAATGGGCTGCCTCAACAGATCTGTTCTGATCATGTACCGCAATTTGTGTCCGAAGAATTCAGGAAGTTCTTAAAAAACAATGGGTTTAAGCACTACACGTCCACCCCATACCATCCCGCCACCAATGGATTGGCTGAAAGGTTTGTCCAGATCTTCAAGAAGGCCATAAAGGCCATGGGTAATGAAGACATAAGTCTACAGCATAAGGTAGATAACTTCTTGTTTGCTTACAGGAATGCAACACATGTGGTTACAAACCAAACTCCCGCCATGATGTTCTTCAATAGAAGCCTAAGATGCCGGCTGGATTTGATCAAGCCAAACATCAGAAGGGACGTGGAGAACTGGCAATTTCAAGGCATGAATGAAAGGCCAACTAGAACCTTCCAGATAGGTCAACAAGTTTTGGCCTGGGACTACCGTACCGAGAATTGGCAGCCAGGAACTATTCGCACACGACTAGGAATGCTGATGTATACCGTGGACATTGGGGAAAGCATAATAAGGCGCCATGCTGACCAGATCATAGAGTCATCCGACAAGTGACAACCTACACCACATCTCTATATGCCTAATGATGAAGCAGAGATACCCATAGTATCTACCTCCGATCCGGTGATACTGGATTCAGATGAACCCGACACTGGCATTCAAGCCGACTCGACCTTGCCAAAAGAACCTACTACACCACCAAAAACTACTACACCACCAAGGCGTTATCCGGACCGAGACAGGAAGCCTCCAGAGAGACTGACTTATAATTGATTAACTGCAGCAAATGTGTAGATTATTGTTCTTGTAACATGATAATTAATGATTACTTAAAATGTTATGTACTGGTTGTCTAAAAGGGAGGAATTGTGGTGTATGTGCCTTTAAGAGCCCCTGTGTACTGTAATGCCAGTAATGTCCACTCGGGCTATATAAGCCTGTATAGTGTCTTGTATCTGTTAGTTCACCTCCAGACTTTGTTCAGTAAACACCTGTGAAACCAACTTCTGCATTCCTTGTCTCCATTAACACACGGATACAACAACTAGAGATAAGCTACTAATTGGGCTAATCTCTACACCCTCCAGACCAAGCAGAGCGCCCCGCCCCAATATACTCTGCCCATCCAAAGCACAAGGACGCCCCTCCCCTACAATGACCCGGCCCTCCACCCACACGGAAACTCCACTTCCACTCCCCAAACACAGACCCACAAGTCCCCCACACACAGACCTGCCCCATCGCAAAAAACTCCCCAAAAGGAGAACGACTTCGCTATACGATCCGCCCCAGAAGCCTGGCTAAGACGGGTTACAATTAGAATCCTTTCAAGTGCATATGCCTGATGGACAAG
Source organism: Somniosus microcephalus (assembly GCF_052327205.1). NCBI lineage: Eukaryota > Metazoa > Chordata > Chondrichthyes > Squaliformes > Somniosidae > Somniosus > Somniosus microcephalus. Next base: position 204,070,371 of record NC_140998.1, on the reverse strand, counting down.
GCTTTTTTCGTCAAAGAAATCGCAAAATAATATTGGGTCATTAATGCTGTGACATCATTTATATCTGCTCGACTACTTTAATCCCGTAAAGTGAAAGCAATTTGTTTGTTTGAATGAATATCACTAACATCAGTAATGATGTTGCATAATTGACTCACTGGAGACATCTCCCACATATATATCAGGGACGGTTTTTAACACATGGCGGAGCATGCCCCCGAAACCTTGTCTTCACAGCCTGAATCTAGCAGAAAATGAATGAACCAGTTCAGTCTCCGGTGTTTAACATTTCTTTTACTATTCTTGCTGCTTGTGGTGTTCCAGACGAGTCCTTTTATTGTCATCTTGCTCATTTTATAAATAAGCGACGACCTCATTCCCATCCCTTGCTGTGTGTGTCACGCACATAGAATGTGCAGCACAGAAACTGTCCATTCCGCCCAATATGCTCTATGCCGGAGTTTATGCTGCACATGAGAAGAAACATCTTTACCCAGACAGTGGTGAGAATGTGGAACTCGCTACCACGGGGACTGGTGGAAGCAAATAGTATTGATGCATTTAAGGGGAGGCTAGACCAGCATGTGAGGGAGAATGGAATCGAGGTTTATGCTGATAGATTTAGATGAGGAAAGATGGGAGAAGGCTCGAGTGAAGCATAAACGCCGGCATGGACTGGTTGGGCCGAATGGCCTGTTTCTGTGCCATATGACCTATGTAATCCTATTTAAAGAGCCCCCTCCCACCTCTCTTAATCGAACTTTAACAGAATAGCCTTTAATTCCTTTCTCCCCTATGTTGTTTATCTATATTCTAGATGCAAGGATGAAAGGAAACTTATTGAAATCGAAGTGGAAACTTGTAATCGGAAAAGCCACGTCTTTCAGATAGGTCCAGAAATTCGGGTCTCCAAGCATGGGTACGCACGGGGTACTCACGCGTAGGCCCAACAAAAGTGCCGGCTTCGTCCATGCACTGCGCATGCGTGGGAAACCAGCACTTATGTTCCCCTGAAAGAAGGGGTTGACAGGTGGAAGGCGTGCGCCGGGGAAGCAGCATGTGCGCATCGAACTTCCGTTTTTTTTGCAGCTTTCTCCTTAGGGTAAGTCTCCAGGAGTCACACTTATAAAAAGCATGGTGTGGAGATGCCGGAGTTGGACTGGGGTGGACAAATGTAAGAAGTCACACAACACCAGGTTATAGTCCAACAGCTTTATTTGAAATCACAAGCTTTCGGAGCGCTGCTCCTTCTTCAGGTCATAGAGTCAAAGATTCATAGAGTAATACAGCACGGATAGAGGCCCTTCGGCCCATCGTGTCCGCGCCGGCCATCAAGCCCTGTCTAATCTAATCCCATATTCCAGCATTTGGCCCGTAGCCTTGTATGCTATGGCATTTCAAGTGCACATCCAAATGCTTCTTAAATGTTGTGAGGGTTTCTGCCTCCACAACCCTTTCAGGCAGTGAGTTCCAGACTCCAACCACCCTCTGGGTGAAAAAGTTCTTTCTCAAATCCCCTCTAAACCTCCCGCCCTTTACCTTGAATCTATGCCCCCTAGTTATCGACCCCTCTACTAAGGGAAAAAGATCCTCAGCATCCATCCTATCTATGCCCCTCATAATTTTGTACACCTCAATCATGTCCCCCCTCAGCCTCCTCAGCTCCAAGGAAAACAAACCCAACCTGCCCAGTCTCTCTTCATAGCTGAAGCGCTCCAGCCCTGGTAACATCCTGGTGAACCTCCTCTGCACCCTCTCTAACGCGATCACATCCTTCCTGTAGTGTGGCGACCAGAACTGCACACAATATTCCAGCTGTGGCCTAACCAGTGTTTTATACAGCTCCATCATAACCTCCTTGCTCTTATATTCAATGCCTCGGCTAATGAAGGCAAGTATCCCATATGCCTTTTTTACCACCTTATCCACCTGTTCCGCCGCCTTCAGGGATCTGTGTACTTGCACACCCAGATCCCTCTGACCCTCCGTCTTGCCTAGGGTCTTTCCATTCATTGTGCATTCCTTTGCCTTGTTAGTCCCCCCAAAGTGCATCACCTCGCACTTTTCCGGGTTAAATTCCATTTGCCTCTGTTCCGCCCATCTGACCAACCCATCTATATCGTCCTGCAGACTGAGGCTACCCTCCTCGCTATTTACCACCCTACCAATTTTTGTATCATCCGCGAACTTACTGATCATACCCTTTACATTCATATCCAAGTCATTAATGTAGACCACAAACAGCAAGGGACCCAGCACCGATCCCTGTGGTACCCCACTGGCCACAGGCTTCCAGTCACAAAAACAACCTTCGACCATCACCCTCTGCCTTCTGCCACTAAGCCAGTTTTGTATCCAATGTGCCAAGGCACCCTGGATTCCATGGGCTCTTACCTTCTTGACCAGTCTCCTGTGCGGGACTTTATCGAAGGCCTTACTGAAATCCATGTATACCACATCCACTGCGTTACCCTCATCCACACACCTAGTCACCCCCTCAAAAAATTCAATCAAATTAGTCAGACATGATCTTCCCTTGACAAAGCCATGTTGACTATCCCTGATTAATCCTTGCCTCTCCAAGTGGAGACAAATTTTGTCCCTCAGGATTTTTTCCAATAATTTTCCTACCACTGATGTTAGGCTCACTGGCCTGTAGTTCCCCGGTTTTTCCCTACTACCCTTCTTGAATAATGGTACTACATTAGCGGTTCTCCAGTCCTCTGGCACATCCCCTGTGGCCAGAGAGGTCCTGAATATATGTGTTAGAGCCCCCGCAATCTCCTCCTTTGCCTCACACAGCAGCCTGGGATACATTTCATCCGGGCCTGGGGATTTATCCATTTTTAGGCCAGCTAAAACCGCCAATACCTCCCCCCGCTCGATGTTAATATGTTCGAGCATATCACAGTCCCCCCGCCCTATTTCTATGTCTACATCGTCCTTCTCCATAGTGAAAACAGACGCAAAAAATTCATTCAGAACCCCTCCTACATCTTCCGGCTCCACACACAGATTGCCACTTTTGTCCCTAATGGGCCCTATTTTTTCCCTAGTTATCCTCTTACCCTTAATATACTTATAAAACATCTTCGGATTTTCCTTTATTTTGCTTGCCAGTGTTATTTCATGGCCCCTCCTTGATCTCCTAATTTCTTTTTTAAGTATCCCCCTGCACTTTTTGTACTCCTCTAGGGCTTCCTCCGTCTTTAGCCTTTTGTATCTACCAAAAGCCCTCCTTTTTTTCCTAATCCATTCCCGTATATCCCCTGACATCCAAGGTTCCCTGTGGTTTTTGGAACCACCCTTGACCTTTACGGGAACATGTTGCCATTGTATGATCTCAATCTCCCTTCTGAAAGCCTCCCATTGCTCCGATGCGGATTTTCCTACAAGTAGCTGATCCCAGTCCATTTTGGCCAGATCCTGCCTTATCCTATTAAAATCGGCCTTCCCCCAATTTAGAACCTTTATTTCCGGCCCATCCCTGTCCTTTTCCATGGCCACCTTAAATCTTACCATATTATGGTCACTATCACCAAAGTGCTCACCTACTAGCACTTTTTCCACTTGGCCGGCCACATTCCCTAGAATTAGGTCCAGTACCGCCCCCTCTCTTGTAGGACTTTCTACATGCTGGCTCAAAAAGCTCTCCTGGATGCACTTTAAGAATTCTACACCCTCTGAGCCTTTCACACTCTGACTATCCCAGTTAATATTGGGGAAGTTGAAATCCCCCATTATTATTACCCTATTATTTGTACATTTCTCTGAGATTTGCCTACATATCTGTTCCTCTATCTCCCCCTGACTGTTTGGAGGCCTATAGTACACTCCCAGCAAAGTGCTTGCCCCCTTTTTGTTTTTAAGCTCCACCCATATGGCCTCATTGGAGGACCCTGCTAATATATCATCCCTCCTTACTGCAGTAATTGACTCCTTAATTAATATTGCGACACCCCCTCCTCTTATACCTCCCCCTCTGTCTCGCCTGAAGATTCTGTACCCCGGAATATTGAGCTGCCAGTCTTGCCCTTCCCTCAACCATGTCTCCGTGATAGCAACAATATCATACTCCCATGTGTTTATCAACACCTTCAGTTCATCCACCTTATTCGCAAGACTCCTTGCATTAAAATAGATGCCATCCAGCCTTGCCCTTATATATTTGCCCTGTCTACCAAGCTGACTTGTTTTTTTCTCTATAATTGGCAGCACATCCCCCCCTATTTCAGCTCCCCTCTGTATCCCATCCCCCTGCCAAGTTAGTTTAAACCCCCCCCAACAGTGCTAGCAAACCTCCCCGCAAGGATATTTGTCCCGCTCTGGTTCAGGTGCAACCCGTCCGACTTGTACAAGTCCCACCTTTCCCAGAAGCAGGCCCAGTGATCCAGGAAAGTAAAACCCTCCCCCCTACACCAAATCTTTAGCCACGCATTCATCTGCTCTATCCTCCCATTCCTATACTTACTAGCACGTGGCACTGGGAGTAATCCAGAGATTACAACCTTTGAGGTCCTGCTCTTTAATCTGTTACCTAGCTCCCTAAATTTTTGATGCAGGACCTCATCCCTCTTTTTACCTATGTCGTTGGTACCAATGTGGACCACGACCATTGCCTGTTCACCCTCCCCCTCCAGAATGCCCTGCAGCCGCTCAGTGACATCCTTGACCCTGGCACCAGGGAGGCAACAAACCATCCTGGATTCACGTCTACGGCCACAGAAACGCCTATCTGTTCCCCTTACTATAGAATCCCCTACCACTATTGCTCTCCCACTCTTTTTCCGCCTTCCTGGGCAGCAGGATCACCCCCAGTGCCAGGAATTTGGCTGCTGCTGCCTTCCCCTGGTGAGTCATCCCCCTCAACAGTATCCAAAGCGGTATACTTGTTTGAAAGGGGGATGCCCGCAGGGGTTCCCTGCACTACCTGCCTGCCTTTGTTGCTCCGCCTGATGGTCACCCCCTGTGCCGCCCTGCCCTGAGGCATGAACAACTCGCTAAACGTGCTATCCACGAGCCTCTCAGCATCGCGCATGCTCCAAAATTCATCCACCTGCAGCTCGAGCGCCGCAATGCGGTCTGCAAGTAGCTGCAGCTGGATGCATTTCCCGCACACATGGTCGTCAGGGACACTGGCAGCTTCCCTGATTTCCCACATGGAGCAAGAGGAGCAGAACACGGGTCTGAGCTCTCCTCCCATGACTTACTCCTTTAATTAATTAAAAATTTTATTCAATACCCCAGTTACAGGTATACTCTAGGGCGCTTTATTTACCAACTGTCCCCACTACACCACAGAAATGTAACACCACAGAATTCAAGCTTGTATTGAAAAGAGAGAAATACTCACCAACCAATCACTTACCTGCTCCCTGGTGACGTCACACTTGGATTACTTTTTACCTCTCTCCTCTGCTGTTGATTTGGTCGGGCCTCTGCCTTGGCGCCGGTTTTTATACCGGGCTCACCTCCGCTGCTGCTCTCCCCCGAACTGGTCGGGCCTCTGCCTTGGCGCCGGTTTTTATACCGGGCTCACCTCCGCTGCTGCTCTCCCCCGAACTGGTCGGGCCTCTGCCTTGGCGCCGGTTTTTATACCGGGCTCACCTCCGCTGCTGCTCTCCCCCGAACTGGTCGGGCCTCTGCCTTGGCGCCGGTTTTTATACCGGGCTCACCTCCGCTGCTGCTCTCCCCCGAACTGGTCGGGCCTCTGCCTTGGCGCCGGTTTTTATACCGGGCTCACCTCCGCTGCTGCTGCTCTCCCCCGAACTGGTCGGGCCTCTGCCTTGGCGCCGGTTTTTATACCGGGCTCACCTCCGCTGCTGCTGCTCTCCCCCGAACTGGTCGGGCCTCTGCCTTGGCGCCGGTTTTTATACCGGGCTCACCTCCGCTGCTGCTCTCCCCCGAACTGGTCGGGCCTCTGCCTTGGCGCCGGTTTTTATACCGGGCTCACCTCCGCTGCTGCTGCTCTCCCCCGAACTGGTCGGGCCTCTGCCTTGGCGCCGGTTTTTATACCGGGCTCACCTCCGCTGCTGCTCTCCCCCGAACTGGTCGGGCCTCTGCCTTCGCGCCGGTTTTTATACCGACTGTACTGGTGTGACTGACCTGTTTGGACACCATTCACATCTTTGACTGCTGTGATTATCTCTCTGCCAAGGTGTGATAAATGGCAGTTGGAAAGGTTACCTGTAAACATCTGACATGATTCTCTGACCATATAAGCTGTGTCTTTATGCATTTCTCCACTTCACCTGAAGAAGGAGCAGCGCTCCGAAAGCTTGTGATTTCAAATAAAGCTGTTGGACTATAACCTGGTGTTGTGTGACTTCTTACATTTATAAAAAGCAGGCACAAGGCCTGCTTTTAACAAGGTAATTGGTGCATTAATTAAATTTTAACATTTATTGCACAGGTTTATTATTTTTACATAATTTAAAGAAAGGTAAGTTTATTTTTTAGGCCCGTTAGAACGTGTAATTAATTTTTTCAAAAATTTAATTTATTGTTTAAAATAATTATTTCATGTAATTTATAGTTTATTTTAAAAATCTAATTAAAAAAAAATTACTTGAGGTTTTAGTGATATTTTGGGGCTTATAGTATTTCTCGGTTTGACAGGTCTTCCTGTCAAACTTATGAAAAAAGCATTCCCTACTACCATTGGCTCTCCATGGCCCACGTGATCCCAGGGGATACATCGAACTAACTGCGCCCCTGGGATACGCAAGCACTGCGTGCCGGCAGTTGGAGGAGGCCCAGGATTGGAATTCCACGCGGGCCCACAGCACAACGGCCGGCGTGCTAGATAAGTCCAGGTCGGGGGCTTGCACCTGCGGGAAGCCCCCAACCCGAATTTCTGGGCCAATGTCTTTTTCCTTTCTCCACCAGGTGTTTATCTCGCATCCCCATAAATGTGTCTATGCGAATCGCCTCAACACTTCCAGGTGGTAGAGAGTTCCAAATTCTCACCACTCTCTGGGTAAAGAATTTTCTCCTGAACTCCCGAATTGATTTTGTGCTTATGGCCAGAGGCAATGGTCATCCCCACAGGTGGAAACATATTCTCTACGTCTACCCTATCAAACACATTTAATATATAAACCTCAATCAGGTCACCCTCAGCCTTCTCTTATTCTAGAAAAATGGTCCCAACCTGTTCAATCCTTCCTGATAGTTGCACCATTTCAGTTCTTGTTCTCCTTTTCTGCACCTTCTCCAGTGACTCGATATGTTCTTTATAGTAAAGAGACCAGAACTTTATTTTATAGTTTGATGCCCCTCTTAAATTGCCCATCGTGGTATAGTGACAATTGTAAATTGAATTTCAGACAAAATCCTGATGCTTCCTCCTGAGAGTCGAGTCACTGATTACACTCTATCTTGCAGTTAACATAGTGGCCATTGTAATCCTGTCCCGGGGAAAGTGCGGGCTTTCCAAGTACGTCACTCGCTACCTGGTGGCCATGGCTGTCGCTGATCTACTGGTCAGTATCGTCGGTGTGCTATTGAACTGGGCCATTGGCATTTACTTGCCAGTTAGAGCCTTGTCCGTTACCCTGGCGTGCCATCACAAAACGGTCCTAGCTTATGCTTGCAGAAGCTTCCCTATCTGGTTAACAGTCGGTTTCACCTTTGATCGGTTCGTCGCTATTTGTTGCCAGGAGCTGAAAACGTCATATTGCACCAAGAAAACGGCAGCTGCGGTTGTAGGCACGGTTTTTGTTCTGAGTTGGAATGACAACATTCTCTTGTGTTTTGCACTTCAATCTTTCTATTTTGTAAACAATATCACAATGTTCTGCCACATCCAATCTAGCTTTTTTACAGTAGCCACGTGGATAGCATATTCCTGGACTCAACATTTTAACACTGGGTCTTGCATTTGTTCTTATTTTACTGTTCAATGTAAAGGCAGTGAGACATAGAAACATAGAAAAATAGGAGCAGGAGTAGGCCATTCGGCCCTTCGATCCTGCTCCGCCATTCATAGAAACATAGAAACGTAGAAGATAGGAGCAGGAGTAGGCCATTCGGCCCCATGAGCCTGCTATGCCTTTTAATGAGATTATGGCTGATAATCCAAACTCAATACCCTCTCTCTGCCTTCTCCCCATATCCCTTGATCCATTTTGCCTTAAAAAATATATCTAACTCCTTCTTCAATATATTTAATGAATCGGCCTCCACTGCCTTCTGTGGTAGAGAATTCGACAGGTTCACTAATCTCTGGGTGAAGAAATTCCTACTCATCTCTGTCATAAATGGCTTACCCCTTATCCTTAGACTGTGCCCCATGGTTCTGGACTCCCCGGCCATCGGTAACATCCTTCCTGCATCAAGTCTGTCTAGTCCTGTTAGAATGTTATAAGTTTCAATGAGATCCCCTCTCATGCTTCTAAACACCAGCGAGTATAAGCCCAATCGACCCAATCTCTCCTAAACGTCATTCCTGCCATCCCCGGTATCAGTCTGCTGGATCTTCGATGCACTCCTTCCATGGCAAGAACATCCTTCCTCAGATAAGGTGAACAAAACTGCACACAATACTCAAGATGTAGTCTCACCAAGGCCCTGTATAACTGCAGCAAGCCATCCTTGTTCCTGTACTCAAACCCTCTCGCTACGAAGGCCAACATACCATTTGCCTTCTTAGCCGCCTGCTGCACCTGCATGCTTACCTTCAGCCACTGGTGCACAAGGACACCCAGGTCTCGTTGCACTTCCCCTTCTCCCAATCTATTGCTATTCAGATAATAATATGCCTTCTTGTTTTTGCCACCAAAGTTGATAACCTCACATTTATCCACGTTATATTGCATCTGCCATGCTTTTACCCAATCACCCAACGTGTCCAAATCATCCTGGAGTTTCACAGCATTCTCTTCACAGCACACACGCCCACCCAGCTTTGTGTCGTCTGCAAATTTGGAGATATTACATCTAGTTCCCTTGTCTAGATCATTAAAATATATTTTGAATAGCTGGGGCCCAAGGACCGATCCCTGCGGTATCCCACAAGTCACTGCCTGCCACTCGGAAAAAGACCCATTTATTCCAACTCTTTGCTTTCTGTCTGCCAACCATTTCTCTATCCAAGTCAATACCTTGCCCCCAATCTCATGTGCCTTAAAATTACACGGTAATCTCTTATGTGAGACCTTATCAAAAGCCTGCTGAAAGTCCAAATACACCGCATCCACTGGTTCTCCCTTATCTATTTTATCAGTTACATCCTCAAAAAATTCCAGTAGATTAGTCAAGCACGATTTACCTTCTGTAAATCCATGTTGGCTTGTTCCGATCCTGCCACTGCTATTACACCTTTTATAATGGACTCTAGCATTTTCCCCAGTACCGATGTCAGGCTTACCGGTCTGTAATTCCCCATTTTCTCCCTACCACATTTTTTGAATAGTGGGGTAACGTTAGCTACCCTCAATCCATGGGTACTCTTCCAGATTCCATCGAATGTTGGAAGATGATCAGCAAAGCATCTACTATTTCTAGGGCCACTTACTTAAGTACACTAGGATGTAGATTATCAGGCCCTGGGGATTTATTGGCCTTCAATCCCATCAAGTTCCCTAACACCATTTCCCTACAAATACTGATTTCTTTCAGTTCCTCCCTTTCATCAGACCCTATGTTCCCCGACATCTCTGGAAGGTTATTTGTGTCCTCCTTTGTGAAGTCAGAACCAAAATATGTATTTAATTGGTCAACTATTTCTTTGTTCCCCATTATAAATTCCCCTGATTCTGACTGCAAGGGACCTACGCTTGACTTCACCAATCGTTTTCTCTTCACATATCTGTAAAAGCTTTTACAGTCAGTTTTTATGTTCCCTGAAAGCTTACTCTCATATTCTATTTTACCTTTCTTAATTAATCCCTTTGTCCTCCTTTGTTGAATCCTAAACTGCTCCCAATTCTCAGGTTTACTGCTGTTTCTGGCCAATGTATATGTCCTCTCCTTGGATCTTATGCTATCCCTAATTTCCCTTGTTAGCCACGGTTGAGTCACCTTTTTTGTTTTATTTTTATGCCAAACTGGGATGAACAAATTTTGTAGCTCATCCATGCGGTGTTTGAATGTTTGCCATTGCCTATCCACTGGCAACCCTTTGAGTGACATTTATCGAGAGGGGTGTATAACAGGCAGCCATTGCGATACCGCCAGATTTATGCTAAGACGCTATTCTAATCCCAAGTCTGTCTTCAGGTTGATTATTCCCTCCATCTTCTCATGTGACTCTAATACCGTGCAAAGTGGGATCGATTAGGAACAGATCAGGCAGCCCAAAACTTGGCGCCCAGAAAGCACAGTGAGATATTAGCAGCAGCAGAATCGGATACTCTGTATAAACCTGCTGTACATTTTTCACATAAAATAGTCCATCAGTATGAATTAGCTGTACATCCATGGACATGCATCATCTATGTTATGTCCACTGATTAATCAGCCCATATTGGTCCAAAAGGAAGGATACTGCTACTTAAGAGGTGACACAGATTTAAGTGGAATTAAATATTTTAATGTTGATAAGGCCATTATAAGTTGGCCACACAAACCTTGGCTTTATTTGAAAAATATTCACTTCAATGCAATATATTCCTTATTGGCAATGACGCATACACATGCTCCATCTAAAACCTCCCCTGAAGTTGGCACCTTTAATGACCGCCCAACATCACCACTTGTTAATGTGATCAGTGCCAGCTACTAGGAGGGAATTGTGTTGTATTTTCCCTTTTATTCCCTGCACTTGTAAGTCAGTTGTTGCATTGGATTGTCGCAGGAATGTTGCTCCTCCGACAAAGGCATTCAAATTGCAATGTGCCTGTACAAAGCAGGTAGCAATGCAGAATCCCCCTCGATGCTATTTCAAAAAAGCTTTAGGACATATACTTTAAGTGAGTTAATGCTGCCCTTAAAATACCGGATAAGGGAGCTATTGTGCGTCTGTGTGCTAATATTCGTTTGGCATTTCTGTCCGTTAATCTGAAGCCTAACTCACACAAGGCGTCCATTGCTGAACTGATAACATATTTCTGTTCCACTAAAACAGCCATCTAGACGACAGTGTTACAACTGAGGCCGTTCCTCGGGCTGGTAAACTACTACCATAAGTTCTTAACAAATTTGTCTACAGTAGTACACCCACTGAATACCCTACTGCCAACGGGGGTACCATGGAAGTGGAATGACGAATATAAACGAGCTTTCCAGAAGTGCAAAGAATTGATCACATCAAAAGAGGTGTTGGCCCATTTCAACCCAGCACTACCAATTCGGTTTGCATGTGATGCATCACCCTATGGTATTGGAGCAGTGCTGTCGCACAAATTCTCAGATGGGTTGGAGAGGCCAGTAGCCTTTGCGCCTCGGTCACTAACCTCAGCCGAGCGCAACTACGCCCAGATGGACAAGGAGGCCCTCAGCCTAGTATGGGGAGTAAAAAAATTCAACCACTATCTGCATGGGCAGAAGTTCACCTTGCTGAATGACCACCAACCACTTGTCTCCATCTTTAATCCAAAGAAGGGAGTTCCGGTGATGACTGCACAATGGTTACAAAGATGGTCCCTTTTTCTAGGGGCGAACCAATATGAAATAGAAAATAAAGGCACGCAACAGCATGGAAACGCTGATGGGCTATCACGCTTGCCACTGCCTACTGTGGAGGAAGAACCAGCCGTGGACCCTATCGAGATATTATATTCGTCAATAATTGAACGATTGCCAGTAACTAACGCGGATATAGAGGAGACCCGCAATGATCCGACACTGCCTCGGGTATATGATTTGTCGGTGAGGGGACGGCCAACACATGGCGACTCACTGTTGCCAGCATTCTTATCCAGAAGAGAACAGCTGTCAGTATGCCAGGGGACAGTGATGTGTGGATCCCGAGCGGAAAATCCACCCAAGTTAAGGGAAAGAGTGCGCAATGAGCTTCACGAAGGTCATCTGGGAGGGGTAAAAATGAAAAGCCTTGCTAGGGCCTATGTGTGGTGGCCGGGAATTGATCAACAAATTGAGGACCTAACCAAGAGCTGCTCAGGATGCCAGAAGGTCCAAAATGCACCACCACATGCCCCTCTAAACTCATGGGAGTGGTCCTCCTCTCCATGGCAACGGGTGCATATTGATTTTGCTGGTCCATTCATGGACTCAATGTTCTTAATAGCAGTGGATGCACACTCGAAATGGCCTGAGGTGATAAAAATGTCCTCAACCACTACAGAGAAAACGATTGCAGTCCTACCGACCATATTTGCCACGAACAGCTTGCCAGAGCAGATTTGCTTTGATAATGGACCACAGTTTGTTTCCGAAGAGTTTCGGAAATTTATGAGAAGGAATGGGGTAAGGCATTACACATCCACCCCGTATCATCCAGCGACAAATGGATTGGCTGAGAGGTTCGTACAAACCTTTAAAAAGGCGATAAAGGCCATGTGCGATGATGAAATTCCACTACAGCATAAGGTGGACAATTTCCTGTTAGCCTACAGAAATGCGACACATGCAGTTACCAACCAGAGCCTGGCCATGATGTTCTTTAACCGAAGTTTGAGATCTCGTCTGGATTTGCTCAGACCAAATGTGCGAAAAAATGTTGAGGATAAACAATTCCAGCACATCAATGAGAAGCCGACAACGAGCTTCAATGTAGGACAACCAGTCTTGGCCCGTGACTACCAAACAGAGAAATGGCAACCCGGAATGATATGCACACGGCAGGGGCCATTAATGTAGACAGTGGATGTCGGGGAGAACATTGAGAGACTTCACGTCGACCAGATCTTAGCATCACAGGAACGAGTCAACCCCATGTCTCCCGTACCTGGGGATGAACCCGACATACCGGTAGCATCTACCTCAGAAACAGTAGCAGTGGAAACTGATGAACTAACCGATGAAAGGAGGCCAGAATCGCCTCCGCACCAAGAACAAGAACCTCAGGGAAGGCGCTATCCAGAAAGGATCAGGAAGCCGCCCCAAATACTGAATTTATAAATGGATTATTTTCAGTTAATGTTGCATGTTAAAAATGTTAATTGTTAAATGAATGTTATGGTACTGTTTATCTAAAAGGGGAGGAATTGTTGTGTATGTACCTTTAAGAGAGAACTGTTTTACAGCTCCTGCATACTGTAGTAACAGCACTGACCACACCTGTATATAAAGCCGGAGCAGGCTTCTGTACTTCAGTCTTGAGACTACTCTACTCTAGTAAACACCTGTTGATTGTTAAGTTACAGCCTCCGTGTAGTTCTTGGGGAAACATCCTATTTAAAGAATCACAGATCTAAAACTATCCAAGTCACTACCTTGCCCCCAATCCCATGTACCTTAATTTTGCACTCTAATCTCTTATGTGGGACCTTATCGAAAGCCTTCTGAAATTCCAAATACACCACATCCACTGGTTCTCCCTTATCTATTTTACCAGTTACATCCTCAAAAAAATCCAGTAGATTAGTCAAGCATGATTTACCTTTTGTAAATCCATGTTGACTTTGTCCGATCCTGTCACTGCTTACCAAGTGCTCTGCTGTTACATTTTTTATAATAGTTTCTAACATTTTCCCCACTACCGATGTCAGGCTTACCGGTCTATAATTCACCGCTTTTTCTCTACCACCTTTTTTGAATAGTGGGGTAATATTAGCTACACTCCAATCCATGGGTACTGTTTCAGAGTCTATCGAGTTCTGGAAGATGACCAGCAATGCATCTACTATTTCCAGGGCCACTTCATTAAGCACCCTGGGATGTAGATTATCAGGCCCTGGGGATTTATCAGCCTTCCGTCCCAACAATTTTCCTAACACCATTTCCCTACAAATACTGATTACTTTCAGTTCCACCCTTTCATCAGGGCCTAAGGTCCCCGGCATCTCTGTGCGCTTATTTGTGTCCTCCTTTGTGAAGACAGAACCAAAGTAAGAATTTATTTGGGCTTCCATTTCATTGTTACCCATTATAAATTCCCCTTATTCTGACTGTAAGGGACCTACGCTTGACTTTACCAATCTTTTTCTCTTCACATATCTATAAAAGCTTTTACAGTCAGTTTTTATGTTCCCCACTAGCTTACTCTCATATTCTATTTTCCCTTTCTTAGTTAATCCCTTTGTCCTCCTTTGTTCAATCCTAAACTGCTCCCAATCCTCAGGATTATTGCTTTTACTGGTCAATTTATATGTCATCTCCTTGGATCTTATGCTATCCCTAATTTCCCTTGTTAGCCATGGTTGAGTCACCTTTTTTGCTTTTTTTTTATGCCAAACTGGGATGAACAAATTCTGTAGCTCATCCATTCGGTCTTTGAATATTTGCAATTGACTATCCACCGTCAACCCTTTGAGTGCCATTCCCCAATCAGTCCTACACAACTCGCTCCTCAGACCATCGTAGTTTCCTTTATTTAACTTGAGGACCCTAGTCTCTGAGTCAACCACTTCATTCTCCATCTTAATGAAGAATTCGACCATATTATGATCGCTCAGAGCCAAGGGGCCTCGTACAACAAGATTGCTAATTAATCCTTTCTCGTTACATAATACCCAGTCTAAGATGGCCTGATCTCTGGTTGGTTCCTCGACATATTGGTCCATGAATCCATCCCGTAAACACTCCAGGAATCCCTCCTCCACAGTATGGTTACTAATTTGGTTGGCCCAATCTATATGTAGATTAAAGTCACCCATGATGACAGCTGTGCCCTTATAACACGCTTCTTTAATTTCCCTTTTATTGCCATCCCCAACCTCCGCCTTACTGTTGGGATGTCTACATACCACTCCCACTAATGTTTTTTTCCCCTTAGTTTTTCTCAATTATACCCATACAGATTCCACATCATCAGAGCTAATATCCTTCATTACAATTGTATTAATCCCTTCTTTAACCAATAATGCTACCCCACCTTCCTTTCCTTTTCGCCTATCTTTCCTGAATATCGAATACCCCTAGATGTTGAGTTCCCAGTCTTGGCCATCCTTGAGCCATGTTTCCGTAAACCCAACCAAATCAAATTTGTTTACCTCTATTTGCGCAGCTAATTCATCCACCTTATTACAAATGCTCCTCGCATTAAGACACAAAGCCTTCAGGCTTGTTTTTTTAATGCTCTTAGACCTATTACAATTATTATTTACTGTGGCCATGTTTGATTTAAACCGTTGATTTCTCTGAATGCCACTTTTGTTTTTCTCCTTCCTATCTTTTGCTTTTATCCCTGTTTCACTTTCCCCTGTCTCCCTGCTCAGGTTCCCAACCCCCTGCCATTTTAGTTTCAACCCCCCCGAACAGTGCTAGCAAACATCCTTGCAAGGATATTTGTCTCGCTCTAGTTCAGGTGCAACCGATCCGACTTGTACAAGTCACACCTTCCCCAGAAGCAGGCCCAGTGATCCAGGAAATTAAAGCACTCCCTCCTGCACCAACTCTTTAGCCACGCATTCATCTGCTCTATCCTCCTGTTCCTATACTCACTAGCACGTGGCACTGGGAGTAACCCAGAGATTACAACCTTTGAGGTCCTGCTCTTTAATCTGCTACCTAGCTCCCTAAATTCTTGCTGCAGGACCTCATCCCTCTTCCTACCCATGTCATTGGTCCCAATGTAAACCACGACCTCTGACTGTTCACCCTCCCCCTTCAGAATGCCCTGCAGCCGTTAGGTGACATCCTTGACCCTGGCAACAGGGAGGCAACAAACCATCCTGGAGTCACGTCTACAGCCACAGAAACGCCTATCTGTACCCCATACGATAGAATCCCCTACCACTATTGCTCTCCCACTCTTCTTCCTCCCTTCCTGAGCAGCAGAAGCACCCCTGGTGCCGGGAAGTTGGCTGCTGCTGCCTTCCTCTGGTAAGTCATCCCCCTCAACAGTATCCAAATCGGTATACCTGTTTGAGAGTGGGATGGCCACAGGGGTCCCCTGCACTACCTGCCTGCCTCTACTGCTCTGCCTGATGGTCACCCATTTCCCCTCTGCCTGTGCAGCCCTTACCTGCGGTGTGACCACCTCATCAAACGTATTATCCACGACCCTCTCAGCACCTTGAATGCTCCAAAGCCCATCCATCCGCAGCTCCAGCGCCGCAATGCGGTCTGCTAGTAGCCGCAGCTGGATGCATTTCTGGCACACGTGGTCATCAGGGACACCGGCAGTGTCCCTGAATTCCCACATAGAGCAAGAGGAGCATAACACGGGGCTGGGCTCTCCTGGCATGACTTACCCTTTAATTAATTTAAACTAATTCATTATCACCAATTAAAGATAAACTCTAAGGCACTTGTATGGTTTACCAACAGTCCCCGCTACACCAGAAAAGACCTCAGCAACTATAAACCACAGAGTTAAAGTTTAAAAAAGAGAAATACTCACCAAACAATCACTTATGATAAATTGACCCTTAGTGTTAGGGGGATTAAATACGTGGGGTTACGGGGATAGGGTGGGATATGTGTTGGTGTAGGGGTTAAGGGGATCGGGTGGGACATGTGTCGATGCAGGCTCGATGGGCCGAAATGGCCTCTATCTGCACTGTGGGGTTTCTGTGATTTCTGTGATTAACTGCTCCCTGGTGACGTCACACTCAGATAACCTTTTACCTCTCTCCCCGCTGCTGAGTTGGTCGGGCCTCACCTCGCTCCTCCTTTTATACTGCCGCCTCGGTGCTCTCCTGGTCCGACCTGGTCGGGCCTCACCTCGCTCCTCCTTTTATAGTGCCGCCTCGGTGCTCTCCTGGTCCGATCTGGTCGGGCCTCACCTCGCTCCTCCTTTTATAGTGCCGCCCCGGTGCTCTCCTGGTCCGATCTGGCCGGGCCTTGCCTCGCTCCTCCTTTTAACTGCCGCCTCGGTGCTCTCCTGGTCCGATCTGGTCGGGCCTCGCCTCGCTCCTCTTTTTAACTTCCGCCTCGGTGCTCTCCTGGTCCGATCTGGTCGGGCCTCGCCTCGCTCCTCCTTTTAACTGCCGCCTCGGTGCTCTCCTGGTCCGATCGCCCTTGCTGCGTATCTGGTGGATGTGTGTGTTAAATAGTCACATATTCTTCTGTAACCGCTCAATGACTAAGCTACCTCAATTCGTGTGATTCATTGAATATAATATTTAATTCTAATAATAGATATTTAATCGCCAACATAGATGGCATTTATCAGCAGACTTATTCAGCTGATTTGCTATCCCGTAACCAGAATGAACCAGTTCCTCTGATTATTATAACTATGTGTTGATAAGTGCTGCGGTTCACTTCAACTTCCTTTGGTTGTAGATCGACAACCAGTGCCCAAATGTAGGAATTGAATTGAAGAAGAAACAGTTCATTTAATGTATCTTCTGCTCTGCTATCGGGATTGCCGGCTCTGCCAGACCTCACAAACCTGTCCTGCACTTTATGTAGCCCCTGATAGGGAGATTTATTCGTCTTTTGATGCTAGAGTTTATTTTTGGTCAGCTAGATCCCATCCTCACTAGAATGTCCCACTCAGGTTTTTCACACGTGATGGTGATAAGGAACAACATTGATTAATATTACTTCCTCCTCCTGCAGCTCTGAGTCTGGTTGCCTTACCTGTTTCACACAAGAGTGGGCCTTTGGCGTAGCGGTAGCATCCCCGCCGCTGGGGCAGATGGTGTAGGGTTTCGAACCCCGCTCCAGACTGTCCCGGCAAGTGGAGTAGGAGCTCCGGATCTAAATTCTGGGTTGAAATCCAGCGGGATAATTGCATCCGTGGTTGGGTGTGGGTGCCTCCCCCCTCGTATGGGTTGTGGGAGCCCGTAAAACCCTCCCGCCAGAGGACTAACCATCCTAATGGCTGGTATGTAGATGGTTACGGTCACGGAAGAAACGTTAACACGGCCAGAAATCCTTCCACCACTTCATACAGTTCCCCAAAGGGAACAGTGTGAAGACACGTACGACACCAACCTATTTCACAATCTCTGAGTTCAGCGGACAGATGGGAAACTGAAGAATCCTAGAATTCAATGGCTGTCTAGCTCAGGCAAACATACGATTTTGTACTTACCCTCGAACCCATCAAAACACCCCAGGAAAATTCAGCTTATTACAATGTGAACTGTCTTGATGACAGAGTATTGAATCTTCACAATCGTTCTAAAGCTCGGCGCCTGTAAAGTGTTTAATCTATTGCAGAACATCCTCCGCCAAATAACAATGGTTGTAACACGAGAAAGAGCAATTTTGTGTTATTAGAATAAATTTGAGTCTGCAGCAGAGCATTAAGTAAACTAATTTGCACTTTTGAAGCTTGTGACCAAAATGGACATTTTAAATCAAAATATAAGGTACTATTTACATTTTGATGATCACGTCCAATGCTAAGTCAGTGAATTGAATTAATAATATAAACTTTTAAACAACTAAAATTCGGTTTTATAACTGAGTGATATTTTCAGTGTTACTTTTGCAAAGTGCAATTTTAACAACAGCTAAATTAATGATTTTGGTTAATAATGAAATCAATACCACGTGAATTCAAAAGATATGCAGATGTAATTATCGTTGTAAACAACGGTTTTAACATTGGGCTGTAGCATAATAGATTAGGAAAGCTTAACACGTGGGTCTTAAATTCATTTGTCTAATACGGTAGTGAAGACATTAACACACTTTTTTTTCATACTGTTCGTTGCACAACCTAAATAAAGGTCAAAGTAATTTGAGATGAATGCCGTACATAGGTAACAACGCCGAAAACCTAAATGTCGAACAATTAATAGCAAAAGATCATTTTGTGCTTCTCAGGTAGCAACAATGAAAACGAAAGAGGGAGACATTGGGAGAGTTAACACAAAGCCTGGTCAAAGGGGTATCTTTTAAGGAGCGTCTTAAAGTTTCGGAGAGAGGTGGAGACATTTACAGAGAGCATTCTGGACCGTAGGGCAAAATGGCGGAAAGGCACTGCCGTCAATGATGGGCTGGTGGAAAAGACGTCAGATTTGGAAGCAGGCAAAATGCGATAAGGCTTGCAAGGCTGGCATAGCTTGCAGTGATAGAGAGGGGAGAGGGCACGGGTGGATCTCAACACGAAGACTAGAATTTTAAAATAGAGGCGTTGATGCACTGGGAGCCAATATAGTTCGGCGAGCACAGGTCTGATGGGTGAAATTGACTTGGTGCGAATTGAGATATTGGCAGCAGAGTTTTTTGATCAGGGTAAGTTTATGGCGGGTGTAAGATGGTAGGCCAGCCTGCAAAGCCTTGAACGAGTTTAGACTGGAAGTAACAAAAGCACGGGTGAGGATTTCAGCAGCAGATGGGCTGAGACCGCGGTGGAGATGGGCGATATTACCGAATTGGAATGTAATAGATCTCGGTAATGGGGATTTAGGATATCGGAATTTCAACTTAAAATACCGGATGGGGATGGACTCCATGTTTGGGGAACGGAGTTTGTACCGGGCCAGAAACAATCATCGAAATGTGTAATTATGGCAAATTGTGACTCATCTATGAATGAACGTCTGCCAATTGTGTATCCCTGCACTGTAAGCCCAATGACAGGTTCTATTGATTTAATACTTTATCTATGCTCCAGGAAAGTCAAAGGTCAATGTGATCGTCTTTTCCTTTCCGTGTTAATTATAAAGTTTTTGTCAAAGGGAGCTCAATGATTTAGATCCCCATCCAATGCCTCAAATCACCCCATTGTTATTTCACGTCAGGTAATCTTGGTTATGTCCACCAACCGCCACGTTTCCTTCAATGGCCTACCTAGTATCTGTACTTCTATGTTTCCCAAACCAGTTCTTCAGGCCACAAGGCCACAAGCACCGGGTTACCTCTTTCAATAATCAATGATGTTTCAAGTGCCCTCGGGTCTGGAGAGCAGAATTGTACAGTTAGTGGCGCTCCCTGTGCCCCAAGATCTTCCTGCCTTATCAGATGCTTCAAACGCTTTTCTGAAGCCCAATCTGAATTCATTCAGATTGGACAAGCCGCCACTGTCCACACTACGGTGCGCCTGATTTACTGGTGGAACCAAGTGCCTGCTGGGCATTTCTGCTTTCATTACTCATTCGTTGTATTGTTCAACTACAACTCGCTATCTATTGAGTTTTATGTTTCATTTTATTCAATTAGCTGACATCATATTCTTTGTTCTGAATGTTGTTATTTCTGTAAGAATTGTTTATTCTAACTAATGTCATGGTATTTAATTAATAATTCAGTGCTGATTGTGTTATTTACTTGAAACCTTATTTCTAGTCCATTTGTAATAATCGTGTTGCATTTCTGGATGAATCTTGTTTCTTCTTATGATTTCCAAACATCATTTTACAGTAACGCCGGACATTTAATTTTTTATTGGAATTTCAAATGTTCTAATTTCAAAGCTACATTTACTATAAAAATGTTTCCATGCGGGATGCAGTAACAAAAGGGTAGATCTTGATTTTGTGCAACCCTGTGAAATGAGTGAGAGTGAGCCTGCAGTCCGTCTTACAATCTCCCCCGATTTTTATTTACAATAATTATTGCCCCAGAAATTCGGGTCGGAGGCTTCCTGCGGGTGCAAGCCTCCGACCTGCACTTACCTAGCATGCCGGCCGTTGAGCTGTGGGCCCGCGTGGGATTCCGATCCTGGGCCTCCTCCAACAGCCAGCGCGCAGTGCTTGCGTATTCCAGGGCAGTTAGTTTGATGCGTCCCCTGGGATCACGTGGGCCATGGCGAGCCATTGGTAGCAGGGAATACTTCATTCTTAAGATTGACAGGAAGAGCTGTCAAATATATAAATACTATAAGCACCAAAACATGACTAAAACTTCAAATACATTTTTAGAAAATCACATTTTTAAAATAATTATAAATTACATGAAAACACTATTATAAACAATAATTTAAATTTTAGAAAAAATGAATTACATTTTCTAACGGGGCTTAGAATAAACTTACCTTTCTTTAAAGTATTTAAAAATAATAAACCTGTGGAAAAAATGTTTTAATTTTAATTAATTCACCACTTACCTTGTTGAAAGCAGGCCTTGCATCCGCTTGTTAAAAGTGTAACTCCTGGAGAGTTACCCTCCCGGAGAACCCTGCAAAAAAACGTATTTTTGATGTTCACGCGCTGCCTCTCCGGTGCACGCGTTTGACCTGTGAACCCCTTCTTTCAGGGGAACAGAAGTGGAGGTTTCCCGCGCATGTGCAGTGCATGCACGGAACCAGCACTTTCGTTGGGCCTACGCATCAGTTCCCCGTGCGTACTCATGCGTTGGGACCCACATTTCCAATGGGGAGAGAGGCAACACCGGCTGCCGACTCACTACCGCCCGCTTTGCACTTTCGCTCACTGTCAAGATCTACCCCAATTACTTATGTGCTCACATGTTGGTAATTTTCACTAAAGCCTGCCAATAATTATCTTGCTTCCCTCCCCTTCCCTACAGTTAACATTGTGGCGATTGTGATCCTGTCCCGCGGAAAGTGCGGTCTCTCCAAATGCATCACCTACTATCTGGTGGCCATGGCGGCAGCGCATCTGCTGGTTGTCCTCACTGGCGTCATACTCAAACGCATCATCGACATTTACTTCCCCGGGAATTATCTTTCGCTTACTCTGGTATGTCGGACCAAAACTGCTCCAGTTTATGCTACCAGAGACTTTTCTGTCTGGCTAACGGTCGCATTCACTTTTCACTGCTTTATAGCCATATATTGTCAGAAGCTGAAAACCCATTATTGCACCAAGGACACGGCAGCTGTGGTTGTAGGCACGGTGCTCACTCTGAGCTGTTTAAAAAACATCCCCTGGTACTTTGTATATGAACCTATGTATATAATTAACACATTGCCGTGGTATTGCCGGATAAGGTCGAGCTTCTATACTTCACCCCTATGGCTAGCATTTTCTTATTTCGGCTGCATAGCGACTCCGTTTCTGCCATGTTTCGTTATTTTGTTGCTCCATGCTCTGACAGTGAGGTATATATTAATGGCCAGCGGAGTCCGCAGCGCATTGCGGGGCAGCCCCAGCTCTGAAAATAACCCTGATCCTGAAATGGAGAACAGGAGAAATCCATCGTTTTACTCTTCAGTATATCCGCCAATTTTATACTGTTATGGCTGACATACACGATCCATTACTTCTATTATCGAATTACTAATACCCAGTCTTTCACAGGTTACAATGATCCGCTTTATATCCTTCAAGAAACCGGGTTCATGCACCTGCTTTTGAGCTGCTGCACAAACACCTTTATTTATGCAGTGACCCAGAGTAAATTCAGAGAGGAGTTTATGAAAATGGTGAAATATCCAGTGATTAAGATTGTTACCTTTTTAGGTGGTTAGAAAACTACGGACTTGCTGCTTTTACATTTCAAATTAGAACATCGGAACACAATAAACTGGAGCAGGCGTCGGACATACAGCGCCTCTAGCCTGCTGCAGCTTTCAATAAGATCATGGATGAACATTTACTTCAATTTAATTTACCCCATCTCTCCCCATACCCATTCATTCCTTTACTGTCCAAAAATCTATCGATCTATGTCTTCAATATACTCAAAAATTGAGCATCCGCAGCCCTCTGGCGTAGGGAATTCCAAAGATTTACTGCACCTGAGTGAAGAAATTCCTCTTAATCTCATTCCTAAATGTCCGAGTCCTGATCCTGAAATGAGGAGCCTTAGTTCTCGAATCTCCAGCCAAGGTAAGCTGCCTCTCTCTCAGCAACTACGCTGTCAAGCTGTCTAAGACTACTATATTTTTAATCGAGATCACCTCACATTCTCCGAAACTCGAGAGAATATCGGCCCTTTCTACGAAATCTCTACTCATAGGACCATTCCAGAAATCAGTCTAGTGAACCTTTGTTTCATCCGCGCTAAGCAAGTATATATTTCCTCTGGTTAGAAGACCAAAAGTGTACACACTATACCAGATGTGGTCTCAACAATGCACTGTACAATTTCAGCAATACTTTCTTACTTTTATACTGCAACCCACATGCAATAAAGGCTAACATACAATTTGCCTTCCTAAATGCCTACTGTAACCTGAATGTCATCTATCTCTGATTCGTATACAAGCATTCATAAATCATTCTGAATATTGGCCCAGAAATTCAGGTCGGGGGCCTCCCGCAGGTACAAGCCACCGACCTGCACTTACCTGGCGCACCGGCAGTTGAGCTTTGGGCCCGCGTGGGATTCCGATCCTGGGCCTCCTGCAACTGCCGGCGCGTAGTGCTTGTTTAGCCAAGGGGCGCATTTAGTTCGCAGCATCCCCTGGGATCACATGGGCCATGGAGAGCCAATGGTAGCAGGGAATGCTTCATTCATCAGCTTGACTGGAAGAGCTGTCAAACCTATAAATACTATAAGCACCAAAACATCACTAAAACCTCAAATAAATTTTTTAAAACATCACATTTTTAAAATAACCATAAATTACATGGAATAACTATTTTAAACAATAATTAAAATTTTTGAAAAAATTAATTACATTTTCTAACGGGGCTAATAATAACTTACATTCTTTAAAGTATTTAAAAATAATGAACCTTTCGAAAAAATGTTTTAATTTTAATAAATTAACCACTTACCTTCTTAAAAGTGTAACTGCTGGAGACGTAACCTCCCGGAGAAAGCTGGGAAAAAAACGTAAGTTCGATGAGCACACGCTGCCTCTCCGGCACACGCGTTCGACCTGTGAACCCCTTTTTCAGTGGAACGGAAGTGCTGGTTTCCCGCGCATGCGCAGTGCATGCACAAAACTGGCACTTTCCTTGGGCCTATGCGTGAGTACCCCGTGCATACTCACGCGTTGGGACCCGAATTTCTGGGCCATTAATAATATTTACAAGATTATCAGCGTTTAATAATATTCTGCTTTTCTATTCTCCCTACCAAAGTGAATAATTTCACATTTCCAAATATGTTTCATCAACTTCCTTCTTACCCACTCACTTCACCTGCCTAGATCCCTTTGGAGGCACGTTGTGTCACATGTGGCTCAGTGGGTCGCCCACTCGCTTCTGACTCATAAGGATTTGGGTTTAAGTTCCACTCCAGGATGACACGCCCAGTGCAGCGCTGAGTGAGTGAAGCACTGTCGGAGGTGCCGTCTTTTGGATGAGACATTTAACCGAGGCCCCGTCCGCTCCCTCCGGTGGACATAAAAGATCCCATGGCATTATTTCGAAGAAGAGCAGGGGAGTTCTCCCGGTTTCCTGGCGAATATGTATTCCTCAAGCAACATAACAAGAAACAGATTATCCGGGCATTATCACATTGCTGTTTGTGAGAGCTTGCTGTGCGCAAATTGGCAGCCACGTTTCCGACATTACAGCAGTGACTACACTCCAAGAGTACTTGATTGGCTGTAAAGCACTTTGAAACGTCCACTGCTCGTGAAAGGCGCTACATAAGTGTAAGTCTTTCAAGCCTTTCTATGTAAACAAAAGTCTTCCTTTCAATGTTTCTTTCTGTCCTCCTCATAGCTTACTTTCTGATCCAGCTTTGTATTGTCAGCAACCCTGGATACTTTACACACTGTCCCTTCAAATAATTAATTAATATAGACGGCAAATAGCTGAGGCTCCAGCACTTATCCTTGTAGCAGCCCACTAGCTACAGCATGTCAACCCGAAAATAAGCCGTTTATTCCTACTGTCTGTTTGCTGACCGTTAACTAGTACTCAATCCACTTTGATATATTGCCTTTAATACCACGAGATCTAAGCTTGCATATCATCGTCTTGTGTGGAACCCTGACGAATGTGTTTTTAAAATGTAAATATGTTACGTCCACTGGCCCCTCCTTAAATACCCTGCTAGTTGCATACTCAAAAAATGATAATAGATTTGTTGAACTTGATTTCACTTTCAAAGAATTGTGTTGACTCTGCCCAATCATAATATGATTTTCTTCTAAGTGTCCTGTTATCACGTCCCTAATAATAGATTCCAATATTTTCCCTACTACTACTGTCAGACTAACTGGCCTATAGTTCCCTGTTTGCTCTCTCCATCTTTTCTGTGACAGCGGGGCTACATTTGCTACCTTCCAATCTACTAGGACCTTTCTAGATTCTACGGAATTCTGGAACATGAAAACCAATGGCAGGCACCGCTCTTTAAGCCCCAGGATGTATGCCATCATGTCCAGTGGAAATATTGGCTTTTAGTCAGATTACGTTCCTCAGTACTTTTTCTTTACTAATATTAATTAATATAATCAGCTCAGTCTCATTATAACTTTGGTTGCTCACTCTTTTCGCTTGTTTCTTCTATCTTCTACAATGAAGAGACATCAAAAATATTGGCCCAGAAATTCAGGTCGGGGGCTTCCTGCGGGTGCAAGCCCCTGACCTGCAATTACCTACTGCGCCGGCTGTTGAGCTGTGGGCCCCCGTAGAATTGTGATCCTGGGCCTCCTCCAACTGCCGGCGTGCAGTGCTTGCGTATCCCAGGGGCGCAGTTAGTTCCAAGCGTCCCTGGGATTACGTGGGCCATGGAGAGCCAATGGTAGCAGGGAATGCTTCATTCATAAGTTTGACATAAATACTATAAGCCCCAAAACATCACTAAATCTTCAAATACATTTTTTTTAAATCACTTTTTTAAAATAAACTATAAATTACATGTAATAACTATTTTAAACAATAATTTAAATTTTGGAAAAAAATAGTTTTATTTTCTAATGGGGCATAAAATAAACTTACCTTTCTTTAAAGTATTTAAAAATAATAAACCTGTAGAAAAAATGATTTAAATTTAATTAATTCACCACTTATCTTGTAAAAAGCAGGCCTTGCGACTAAATTTTAAATGCCTAACTTCTGGAGACTTACCTTCCCGGGAAAACCTGCAAAAAAACGTAAGTTCGATGCGCACGCGCTACCTTTCCTGTGCACACATTCTACATCTTAACGCCTTCTTTCAGGGGAACGGAAGTGCCGGTCTCCCGCACATGCGCAGTGCATGCAAGAAACCAGCACTTCCATTGTGCTTACGGGTGAGGACCCCATGCGCACTCACCCGTGTAGAACTGAATTTCTGGGCCATTAGTTCAACGCCTTTGCCATTTTCTTATTCCCCAATCTAATTTCACCTGTCTATGTCTCTTTAATTTTACATACTTATAGAAGTAGTTACAATCTGTTTTTATATTTCTTGCTAGTTGACTCTCGTATTCTATTTTCTCCTTCATTACCAATTTGTTTATCACACCTTCCTGATTACGATAACCCTCCCAACCCTCTGTAATTCTATGCTTTTTCACAACTTTTGAACCCTATTCTTTACTCTAATACTATTCTCAACTTTCCAAGTTAGCCGCGGTTGGATCACTTTTCCGGTGAAGTTATTATTCCTCAAGTGAAATTATATTCGTTGAGAATTATCAATAATTTTATTTATTGTTCGCCATTTCTTTTCTACCATCATGACATTTAATTTACTTAACCATTCTACCTTAGCCAAATTTCCCCTCATAACTAGGTAACTGGCTTTGTGGAAAAATTAAGATCCTAATTCTAGGTGTAATGACATCTCGATCAAACACAATATAAAATTATATCATAATATAATCACTATTCCCCAGAGTATCCTTTATGGTGAGGTTACGACTTAACTCTGACTCATTACACAGTACTAATTCTAAATAGTCTGTTCCTTAGTTGGTTCCTCGACATATTGTTCCAGAAAACTGTCTTAAATGCATTCCATGAACTCATTCTCCAAACTACTTTTGATAATTTATTTTGCCCAGTCTATATGAAGGTTAAAGTCCCGCAGGATTACTGAATTACCCATGTTATATACTTCTCTAATTTCTTCACATTTACACTGTTGAGGCGGCCTATGAACAAGTCCCACAAGTTTTTTCTGCACGTTGTTATTTCTTAGCTCCATCCATACTGATCCAAAATCTGGATTATCTATACTAAGATCCTTTCTCACTACGGGCGTGATCTCATTCTTTATTATTCAAATACCAGGCTGAACATGACATAGATCCGTGAACTAGAAGCAAGTCTTTATTATATTGCCCTGGATATTCTGATCCCTACGGTACTCACCCATAGGGACATCGGAAATGCTGGTTTCAGGCATGCAGAGCGCATTCACTGGAAACCGAAATTTCTGAGCTGTCAAGAAAGCGCTCGACAGATCATACGCATGCGCAAGAATAGCAGCGCAACAGGCTCAACGTTCCGATTTTTACTCAACTGCTTCTGTCCAGGTACGTCCGAAAGAGCTATGCTTAGTAAAAGCAGGTGTACAGCATGTATTCTACCAGAAGAAGCTGCAGGCAGAAGAACGCTTTCAGCAGTGGGCTTGGAAGCAAAATATTTTTAATTGTGAAAGACTGAGGTAAGCTTTTATTAAATTTAAGTTGTGACAAACTTCATTGGTTTTGAATCTTGTTTTGAGTAGTGTAGTTAATATAAATAGCAACTCTTGCTATTTGCAAGGTAATCATTCCATTGAATTAGATTTCAGTTTCTTAAATGTGAAAATGACTGTTTAAAAATGAGTTATTGGCCCAGAAATTCGTGTCCCAACGCGATAGTACGCATGGGGTACTCACGCGTGTATCCAATGGAAGTGCCGGTTTCTTGCATGCACTGCGCATGCGCGGGAAACCGGCACTTCTGTTCCCCTGAACGAAGGGGTTCAGAGGTCGAACGCGTGCGTGTGGGAGTCTGCGCGTGCGCTTTGAACTTACTTTTTTTTACAGGTTTTTCCGTGAGGGTAAATCTTTAGATTTTAGAAATGTAAGGCCTGCATTTTAAAAGGTAAGTGGTCAATTAATTAAAATGAAAACATTTTTTCCAAAGATTTATTATTTTTAAATACTTTAAAGCAAGGTAACTTTATTTTTAGCTCCGTTTTTTTATAAAATTATTTTTTCAAATATTTAAGTTATTGTTTGAAATAGTTATTTAATGTAATTTATAGTTTATTTAAAAAGTGTGATGATTTTTTAAAATTTAATTGAAGGTTTACTACTATGTTGGGGCCGGAGTACTTATAAGTTTTGACAGGTCTTCCTGTCAAGACTTATGAATGGAATTTTCCCTGGCTGCCCATGGCCCACGTGATCCCAGGGGATGCATCGCACTAACTACGCCCCTGGGACACACAAGCACTGCATGGTGGCAGCTGGGCCAGGACCCGGAGCGGAATACCACGGGGCCCTACAGCTCAAATGCTGGCGCGTAAGGTAAGTGCAGGTCGGGGGCTTGCACCCGCGGGAAGCCCCCGACCCGAATTTCTGGGCCACTTAATATTTACTAAAGCTTTAAAAAATTATGTCAGAAAATTTCAATTAGTTATAAGCTAACTTGTCCATGCCCTTTACAAATTGTATGTATGACTTCGTGAAAATGTTAAAGTTCTTAGAAAATCATCTCGGGCCATGATATTCATCAGGCAGATATGATGTGTTCTCAATCCGTTACCGCACATTTCTCACCATGTTTCTAGCCACTCACATTATTAAAATTATTTTTACAACACTTTCCATTTTTTCCTTACAAGTACTTCATATGTTTAAAGAGGAAGGATGTGGGGGAGAAGCATGCACTTTGACAATGTTGCCCTGATCCTCGGTGCGATTGTGCATCAGAGAATTGGAAACGCCAGGGAACAGCAAAGAATACTGAGGAACCATCACCATCCCTTGATCAGGAGAAACTACCACCCACCCCAGAGAGTGCACAGGGAGAGGCTGTCATTTGAGATGCTGTCGTAGGAGTTGTGAGTGAGGAGGATGTGTTTCAGTAAAGGGGCAATCAGCCAACTATGGGACATGTAAAAGGAAAATCTTCAAACACGCTCGAATACTCGGACTGCATTGTCAGTGAACATGAAGGTAACCACAGCATTGAACTTCATTGCAAGTGGGTCATTTAAGACAGGCAGCAGTGACATTTCCAACATCTCCCAGAGTGCTGCGTTGGCCTGCATTCACCAGGTCACAGATGCCATTTTGCGTCGGACTTCAGGGTTCATAGACTTTGACTTATCAACTCGCCATCAATTGGAAATGACCCTTGCATTTTCTAGCATTGCTGGATTCCCCAAAGTGATTGTAGCCGTCGATGGAGCCCATGTTACATTGAAGGCACCACTGGATGAACCTGTGACATACATCAACAGGAAGGGGCTCAGGAGATTTATAACCAGGCACACGTGTCCACACGGCAAGTGGTGGAGAGGACAATTGAGGTCCTGAAATCACGCTTCCGGTGCCTGGACAGATCAGGGGGGACCATGCAGTATTCTCTTCTGAAAGTGGCAAGGATTGTGCTGGCCTGTTGGGCTTTGCATTACTTTACACTGCGGAAAGGACTGACCCTGCAGAGGAGCTCCCTGCTGAAATGGAGGACATGGATGATGCCAATGTTCCTGTGGCCAGGCCTGATGTGGAGGAGCCAGATGCTGCCGAAAGTAAGTCTGCTCGGGAAATGCTAGTAGCCGTCACCTTCACGAGGTGATGATAGTGTCGCCTTCTACTTCCCAATCCCCAAGCAAGGCAAAGAAAGGAACAGGCACAATTTAAAGTGAAACAGAGAACATTTATTGCAACATCAAGATCTTTGGATGTTCAGTATTGATGTTCTTAGTTTTCAACTTTTAAATGTTAACTAGCTATTTTCTACTTTTCAACCATTGGCCAACATAATTTTTTGAATAAAATGTGCAAACAGTTTAAAGTGACGTTTTTGTTTCCTTAGTGCAATAAAGACATTCAAGGTGGAAGCTAGCTCTTTTCTAATTTTCAAATATTTGTAAATTTAAATTTTTGCAAGTAAAAATGTTGACATTTTTTTCAAAGTGATTGCAGCCGTACTTCTTAAATGAATCAGTTACATACACTGTCAGTCACAAATATATATTTCCATAAAAAAAGCAACGACAACATTTAACATTCGAATAAAACGAAACATTAAAAAATTGACTGATTTGCCCCATCGCATCTGTGCCTGAACGTCAAAGGAGGTGGATTGTGCAAAAGGTGACAATCGACTGCCTCCTGTGCTTTCCCTTTCCCCGTGACCGGAGCCCTCTGCTGCCAATTGAAAGGCCCCTGTGTGCCATCTCTTGCCCTTCAGCAATTGCCTCCTGACAGGGTTGCCGCTGCTGCTGAAAGGCAACATTTGCTTGCATCAGGACTGGCGGAGCTGCTGTCTCGTGGGCCCGCACTGTTTCTGTGCTGGGAGCAGGTAAAGACAATTCTGCAGGAGTCAGAATAATGACATTGTTCCGCTGTCCGTGGAATTGTGGAGTTCACGCAGACAGCCGGGGCAGCCCCTGACCAAGCTGTCATCTGTCCTTTGTGGGGCACCCTGGACTGCTCATTCCGAAGGATGCGCAGGTGCTTCGCAGCAACCTCATTGAGGAGTGTGCTGATGTCATCATCACTGAAATTCTGAGCTCTCTTAAGCATGCGAATTTTGCTCAGTCCTTCCATTTCACTTTGCTGATTAATGAAAATGATTGAAATAAATATTTTCAGGGCTTTTAAGTCACTTTAACTCACTTCAAATCTCTTTAAGACTATTTAAGACTCTTCAAATCCATGTAAAATTCTTTAAAAGTTTCTAAAAGGTTACAAAAAATTCCAAAATCTATAAAGCAACAATTCACCATTGAGTTTTGCAGTTGCTTTCAGTTTGCAAAGCTTCTGAAGCGTTGAAAAAAATCGAGGGCGTGGTCTGTGCAAACATAACCTCTGTGGGCGGGTCTCCCATACGCTCGCAGCCCGAGGCTCCGCGCACGTTGCGCAACTTGGCGGCGTGACGTCAGATGCTGCCCAGAGCATTAAGGAGGGTGCGGTTCTTCTTTGCAGGTCGGGGGCTTGTGTCCGTGGTAAGCCTCTGAGCGGACTATACGGTCCAATATGTCCATGTTGTTAAGGATAATACGATTGTCAATGCAGAAATGAAAAGCACAAAATGGACAAAAGTACTTATTAAATAACAGTAACGTCTCCTCTGCTGTTTTTATAAGAAGTGTTTTGTTTTGTCGGAGCTCTAAATATGTGTAAACCCATTACCACGTTTCAGCATTTCGAAACATAATTACTGACAAGTGTGTAATCACACAGCTTACATTTCCCTCTCGTGTCTTTTACACTACCCATCACACGAATACGCACGAGCTACTTAAATTACGCGAGACTTGGTAAGGTTTAAGGCAAAATTTCCCTCCAATGTGCGAGTGGGTGTTGCTCTTGCACCAAAAGGAGATATCAAGATCGACCACAGGTAAACTCCATGCTCTTTGTCTAGCTGGAAACAGGCTATGCTTTACCCATAGACTCATAGAAACATAGAAGATAGGAGTAGGAGTACGCCATTCGGACCCTCGAGCCTGCTCCGCCATTCAATGTGATCATGGCTGATCATCCAAATTCAACACCTGGTCCCTGCTTTCTCCCCATACTCCTGGATCCCTTTAGCCTTAAGAAATATATCCAACTCCTTCTTGAATATATTTAATGAATTGGCCTCTACTGGCATCTGTGGTGGAGAATTCCATAGGTTCACCACTCTCTGGGTGAAAAAATTCCTCCTCATTTCTGTCCTAAAGGGCTTACGACTGTTACCCCTGGTGCTGGACTCCCCGACCAACATGAACATCCTTCCTGCATCTAGTCTGTCCAGTCCTGTCAGAATGTATTAGTTTCAATGAGATCCCCTCTCATTCTTCTAAACTCCAGCGAGTACAATCCCAGTCGATCCAAGCTCTTCTCATACATCATTCCTGCCATCCCAGGTATCAGCCTGGTGAATCTTCGCTGAACTCCTTCCATGGCAAGAACATCCTTCCTCAGATAAGGCGACCAAAACTGCACACAATACTCAAGATGTGGTCTCAATAAGGCCCTGTACAACTGCAGCAAGACATCCTTGTTCCTGTACCCAAACCCTCTCGCTACGAAGGCCAACATACCATTTGCCTTCTTCTCCGCCTGCTGCACCTGCATTCTTACCTTCAGCGACTGGTGCTCAAGGACACCCAGGTCTCGTTGCACTTCCCCTTCTCCCAATCTATTGCCATTCAGATAAGAATCTGCCTTCCTGTTTTTACCTCCAAAGTGGATAACCTCACATTTATCCACATTATATTGCATCTGCCATGCTTCTGCCCAATCACCCAACCTGTCCAAATCATCCTGGAGTTTCTCGGCATCCTCCTCACAGCACACACGCCCACCCAGCTTTGTGTCTTCTGCAAATTTGGAGATATTACATCTAGTTCACTTGTCTAGATCATTAATATATATTGTGAATAGCTGGGGTCCAAGGACTGATCCCTGCAGTACCCCACTAGTCACTGCCTGCCACTTGGAAAAAGCTCCATTTATTCAAACACTTTGCTTTCTGTCTGCCAATCAGTTTTCTTTCCAAGTCAATACCTTACCGCCAATCCCATGTGCCTTAAGTTTACATGCTAATCTCTTATGCGGGACCTTATTGAAAGCCTTCTTAAAGTCCAAATACACCACATCCATTGGTTCTCCCTTATCTATTTTACCAGTTACATCCTCAAAAAATTCTAGTAGTTTAGTCAAGCACGATTTACCTTTTATAAATCCATGTTGACTTTGTCCGATCCTGTCACTGTTTTCCAAGTGCTCAGCTATTACATCTTTTATAATGGACTCTATCATTTTCCCCTCTACCGATGTCAGGCTTACCAGTCTGTAATCCACCGTTTTCTCTCCACCACCTTTTTTGAATAGTGCGGTAACATTAGCTACACTCCAATCCATGGGTACTGTTCCAGATTCCATCGAATGTTGGAAGATGATCAGCAATGCATCTACTATTTTTAGGGCCACTTCCTTAAGTACCCTAGGATGTAGATTATCAGGCCCTCGGGATTTATCGGCCTTCAGGCCCATCCTTAACACCATTTCCTTACAAATACTGATTTCTTTCCGTTCCTCCCCTTCATCAGACCCTATATTCCCCGACATATCTGGGAGGTTATTTGTGTCCTCCTTTTTGAAGACATTACCAAAATATGTATGTAATTGGTCAACCATTTCTTTGTTCCCCATTATATATTCCCCTGATTCTCACTGCAAGGGACCTATGCTTGCCTTCAGCAATCTTTTTATCTTCACATATCTATGAAAGCTTTTACTGTCAGTTATTATGTTCGCTGAAAGCTTACTCTCATATTCTATATTCCCCTTCTTAATTAATCCCTTTGTCCTCCTTTGTTGAATTCTAAACTGCTCCCAATCCTCAGGTTTACTGCTTTTTCTGGCCAATTTATATGTCGTCTGCTTGGATCTTATGCTATCCCTAATTTCCCTTTTTATCCACGGTTGAGTCACATTTTTTTGTTTTCTTTTCGTGGCAAACTGGGATGAACAAATTCTGTAGTTCATCCATGTGGTCTTTGAATGCTTGCTATTGCCTATTCACCATCAACCAATTGAGAGTCATTCCCCAATCAATCCTAACCAACTCGCACCTCAGACCATCATGTTTTCCTTTATTTAAATTCAGGACCCTAGTCTCTGAGTCAACTACTTCATTCTCTATTTTATGAACATTCTATCATATTATGATCGGTCTGACACAAGGGGCCTCGTACAACAAGATTGCTAATTAATTATTTCCATTACATAATACCCAGTCTAAGATGGCCTGATCTCTGGTTGGTTCCTCGACATATTGGTCCAGGAAACCATCCCATAAACACTTCAGGAATTCCTCCTCCACCGTATTGTTGCTTATTTGGTTAGCCCAATCTAAATATAGATTAAAGTCAGCCATGATGACTGCTGTACCCTTATTGCACGCTTCTCTAATTTCCCTTTTACTGCCTTCCCCAACCTCCGCATTACTGTTTGGAGGTCTATATGCCACACCCACTAACGTTTTCTGCCCCTTGGTATTTCTCAGTTCTACCCATACAGATTCCACATCATCAGAGCTAATACCCTTCCTTACAATTGTGTTAATCCCTTCTTTAACCAGCAATGCTACCCCACCTCCTTTTCCTTTTTGCCTATCTTTCCTGTATATTGAATACCCCTGGATATTGAGTTCCCAGCTTTGGCCACCCTGGAGCCATGTTTCCGTAATCCCAATCAAATCATATTTGTTTACCTCTATTTGCACAGCTAATACATCCACCTTATTCCGAATGCTCCTCACATTAAGACACAAAGTCTTCAGGCTTGTTTTTTTAACGCTCTTAGTCCTACTTGAATTATTATTTACTGTGGCCATGTTTGATTTAAACCGTTGACTTCCCTGACTGCCTCTTTTGTTTATCTCCTTCCTATCTTTTGCTTTTATCCTTGTTTCCCTTTCCTCTGTCCCCCTGTTCAGGTTCCCAAACCCCTGCCAGTTTAGTTTAAACCCTCCCCCAGAGCACTAGCAAACACTCCCCGTAGGACATCGCTCCCGGCCCTGCCCAGGTTTCAACTGGTCCCACCTCCCCCAGAACCGCTTTCAATGTCCCAGGAATTTGAATCCCTCCCCGCTGCCCCATTCCTGTAGCCACATATTCACCTGAAATATCATTCTATTTCTACTCTGACCAGCACGTGGCACTGTTAGCAATCCTGAGATTACTACTTTTGAGGTCCTATTTTTTAATTTACTTCCTAACTCCATATATATAGCTTTTAGGACCTCATCCCGTTTTTTACCTATATCGTTAGCGCCTATATGCACCACGACAACTGGCTGTTCACCCTCCCCTTCCACAATATTCTGCAGCCGCTCTGAGACATCCTCAATGGGCCAATGGACGGGTATTTCTCCCTTATCGTCCTACCATAAGAAAATTAACTAACGCAAACTGTGAGCAATCCAGGCAAAGATTGACATCACCTCCGTTTGGTTTGGTGGCTCAGGTGCCAAGAGAAGGAATGAGTTAACTATGTTCCCCACTGTTCACTGTAGGCGACCAGTTTGGTTTTTTACAGTAGTGCTTTCCATTACAAAATAACTCGACGACCTCGAATTTGACTGCAATTCCTGCCACCTGGTGGGGACAGAGCAGCTGTCAGTGCATGCAACCACTGAATCGTCGCAACACGAATGTTGAAATCACGAGCAACAATTTACCTCAAATTGCAGATTGACAGGAGCGAGATGATTTTCATCTGCTGGATATCTGTATTGACAAATCTAAGGGTCATGAACTTGGTTCGTTTTTGTAGCAAAATCGGATATTCAACTGCAATTTTATCTTACCATCCAACATAGAAACATAGAAACATAGAAGATAGGAGCAGGAGTAGGACATTCGGCCACTCGAGCCTTGTCCGCCATTCACTGAGATCATGGCTGATCATCCACATTCAGTATCCTGTCCCTGCCTTCTCCCCATATCCCTTGATCCCTTTAGCCTTAAGAAATATATCTAACTCCTTCTTGAATAAATTTAATGAATTGGCCTCCACTGCCTTTTGTGATAGAGAATTCCACAGGTTCACCACTCCCTGGGTGAAGAAGTTCCTCCTCATCTCAGTCCGAAATGGCTTACCCCTTATCCTTAGACTGTGACCCCTGGTTCTGGACTCCCCGGCCATCGGGAACATCCTTCCTGCATCTAGTCTGTCCAGTCCTTTTAGAATTTTATAAGTTTCAATCCACAGAGATCGATTTGGCCTGAGCAGCTTGAGCAATTTATTTTCATTATACGTGGTCTCTAAGGGCTGCAACCCTTGGATAGAGCTATTTGTATTGCATGCTTTGCTTGCCTTACAGAAATATCGACGGTACTAGTTTCTGTTTGTATAATCAATGAATTTGGACACTGGAAATAAACACACTCACGCTGACAATATAATTTATTTGCAGTACATTAAAGATCACGGGGCAACATTTTAGAGCAGCACAAATGAGGAAGCAGGGTTTAGCCATTAAGAAAAGTGCATTATATTGTGCAGTTTGGCTCTTCCATACATGTTTAATTACTGACCCACACAGAGCAGGAAAGGCCCAGGCTCCATTGCCGGCCTGCACTGAATTCGCTGGTCTCACTCGCTGTTATACTGAGACAAAAAGAGAGCAGAGAGTGCCCAGATGCAATCCGCAGACAGTGCTGCCTTAGCTGATATCACCCAGTGTGGCACTGAGCACCGAATAGAACAGAAAGGACCCTGGTTCCATCACTGCCATATGATGTTATTTCATCATATTGTGTTTGAATTAGCCCGACCTGGAGCACAAAGTGCGCAGGCATCAGCCCCGTCCTGTGCTGCGTTACCTGATCTCACCCACGATGTTAATGAGCCGCACAGAGAGCAGAAAGGGACCTCGGTGAATTCGCATGCTGTGCTGTTGGCTCATTCGTCGCGGCCTGCTATTGAGATAAATACAGAGCAGGAGGGACCCAGGCTCCTTCTACGGCCTGCAATTTATTACTTGATGACACGCACTATGTTAATAGGCAACACAAAAAGAAGGAAGGCCCAGAGATGCAGCTAAGATTCACCAGACTGCTACCTGGGATGACAGGAATGACGTATGAGGAGAGCTTGGGTCGATTGGGCTTATACTCACTGGAGTTTAGAAGAATGAGAGGGGATCTCATTGAAACTTATAAAATTCTAACAGGGCTAGACATATTAGATGCAGGAAGGATGTTCCCGATGACGGGGGAGTCCAGAACCAGGGATCACAGTCTAAGGATAAGGGGTAGGCCATTTAGAGTAGAGATGAGGAGGAATCTCTTCACCCAGAGAGTGGTGAACCTGTGGAATTCTCTACCACAGAAGGCAGTGGAGGCCAATTCATTAAATATATTCAAGAAGGAGTTAGATATATTTCTTGAGGCTAAAGGGATCAAGGGATATGGGTAGAAGGAAGGGACTGGGTGCTGAATTTGAATGATCAGTCATGATATCATTGAATGGTGGAGCAGGCTCGAGGGGCCGAATGGCCTACTCCTGCTCCTATCTTTTATGTTTCTATCCTTCCAGCCCCGGCTTGTACAGTTATCTGATCTCACCCTCTGTCTTCCTGAGAATTACACAGAGCAGGATGGGCCCTAGGCTCGTCCCCAGACTATGCTGTTTGCTGGTCTCAGGTTGTGTGGTACTGAGCCCCACAAAGAGCACCTAGTCCCGGGTTAAAACACCGAACTTTGTTGTTAACTGATGACAGCCTTGTGTGGTGCTGAGTCTCACGTCGGGCAGGAAGGGCCTAAGCTTCATTAAAGACCTGTGGTGGTGAATTTGGCACTGGGCCACCCAGCAGAGGAAGTGCCCCACGTTCCATCCCCGATCTGTGCTAATTTCGCTGCTCTCAACCGGGGTGGTACTGAGCACCAAAAAGAGCTGGGAGGCTCCCGATTCCATCCGCAGCCTGGGCTGTTCGCTCATCTCACCTGGTGTGGTGTTGAGTCTAAAACAGACCATGAAGGTCCTATGTTCCATTCCCAGCCTGTGCTGTTCTCTGATGGTAACCTTTGTAGTACTGAGCTCCACCAAGTTCAGAAAGCACCCAGGTGCAAGCCGACGAGGAAAATGTTGGAATAGTCAGTTAAGATGTTGTTACTGAAAACAAATACCTTGCGAACAAACAACACGGCGTTGCGACATTTGCAGAAAGGTAAGCTGGGATATGACTTGAAAGATAGATTATGGTGACTAACCTCGTATGCTGACCAAATCGCAGTAATCAGAAAGAGGTGGCATAAACTCGGAATAAGGGGTCTGCCATTTAGCAATGAGATAAGGAGACATTTCTTTACTCAGAGAGTTGTGAGTCTTTGGAATTCTCTACGCCAGAAGGCTGTGGATGCTCACACTTTGAACATATTCAGGACTGAGTTTGATAGATTTTTGCACTCTCAGGGAACTGAGGGAAATAAGGAATGGGCAGGAACCTTCACTTGTGGTCAATGTTCAGCCATGAACTTATTGCATGCTGGATCAGGCTCGATGGGCCGTATGGCCTATGCCTGCTCCTGTTTTTACATTTCTGATGCTCCTGCCCCGACTTCTTAACTTCTTATATTCCAAGTTGAATTTTATTGCAGAAAATCTAAAGTTTAACTACTTAGATAAAACACTTAACAATCTGATTCACCGGATAATTCACCATTTTCTTTAACTCCTCTCTGAATTTACTCTGGGTCACTGCATAAATAAAGGTATTTGTGCAGCAGCTCAAAAGCAGGAGCATATATCCGGCTTCCTGAAGTGTATAAATAGGGTCATTGGCACCTGTATAAGAATAGGTCTTATTAATTCGGTAATATAAGTAATGGACCGTGTACGTCAGCCATAACAGTATAAAATTGCCTGATATACTGAAGAGTAAAATGATGGACTTTTTCCGGTTCGCCATCTCAGGATCAGGGTTACTTTCAGTGCTGGCGTTGCCGCGCAATGCGCGGCGGACTCTGCTGGCCACTAATATATACCTCACGGTCAGAGCATTGAGTAACAAAATAAGGAAAAATGGCAGAAAAGGAGTCATGGTGGAGCTGAAATAAGAAAATGCTTGCCATAGGGTTGAAGTATAGAAGCTTGATCTCATCTGGCAAAACCATGGCAAATTGTTAATTATATACATAGGTTCATATACAAAGTGCCAGGGGATGTTTATTATAAAGCTCACAGTGATCACCGTGCCTACAATCGCCGCTGCCGTTCTCTTGGTGCAATATTTGGTTTTGAGTTTCTGGCAACAAATAGCTATAAAGCGGTCAAAAGTGAACGCGACAGTTAACCAGACAGAACAGTCCGTGGTTGTATTAAAGAGGGCGGATTTGGTCCGACATACTGGAGTGAGCAACAGGTAATTTCCGGGAAAGTAAATGTCGATGATCCGATTGAGTATGACCGTAAAGATGACAACCAACAGATCCGCCGCTGCCATGGCTACCAGATAGCAAGAGATGCATTTGGAGAGACCACACTTTCCCCGGGACAGGATCACAATTGCCACGATGTTAACTGTAGGGGAAGGAAAACAAATTACTGGCAGAATTTAATGAGCAGACACAGTAAGTGTGCACATCAGAAATTGTGGTAAGTCTTGACATTGAGTGATATAGCAAGCACCCACTTTTGCTCTTAGGAAATAAGTTTTCCTTCTCTCCACATTAAATTCAATACAATTAAAAATCGGGAATGATGACAACCAGATTGCAGACTCACTATCACACGCCTTGCACTATTGTACAAACCTTGGCCCAGAAATTCGGGTCGGGGGCTTCCCGCGGGTGCAAGCCCCCGACGTGCACTTACCTTGCGCGTCGGCCGTTGAGATGTGGGCCCGCATGGGATTCTAATCCTGGGTCTGCTCCAACTGCCGCGCGCAGTTCTTGCGTATCCCAGGGGCGCAGTTAGTTTGAAGCGTCCCCTGGGATCACGTGGGCCATGGAGAGCCAATGGTAGCAGGGAATGCTTCATTCATAAGTTTGACAGGAAGAGCAGTCAAATACGATAAGCCCCAAAACATCACTAAAACCTCAAATAAATTTAAAGAAAAACATCACATTTTTAAAATAACCTATAAATTACATGAAATAACTATTTTAAACAATAGTTTAAATATTTGAAAAAAATAATTACATTTTCTAACGGGGTAAAAATAAACTTACCTTTCTTTGAAGAATTTAAAAATAAGAAACCTGTGGAAAAATGTTTTTAATTTTAATTAATTCACCACTTACCTTGTTAAAAGCAGGCCTTATGCCTGCTTTTTAAAAGTGTAACTGCTGGAGACTTACCCTCCCAGAGAAAGCTAGAAAAAAAACATACATTCAATGCGCACGCGCTGCCTCTCCGGTGCATGCATTCCACCTCTGAACCCCTTTTTTCAGGGGAATGGAAGTGCCGGTTTCCCGCGCATGCAAAGTGCATGCAAGGAACTGGCACTTTTGGTGGGCCTACGCTTGAGTACCCAGCGCATACTCATGCGTTGGGACCCGAATTTCTGGGCGATTATCTACACCTTTCATACTGCAACACGCCTGGAAACAAATTGACTAGCAAACGCTGGTTTCAAATTTTAACATTGCAAATATAAATGGCCTGGTTAAATGTACATGATTTTTGCAAATCCTAAGAAGAAGCAAGGCTTATTCTGAAATGATAAACGGTTGTTTGAAATGGACTAGAAATAATTTTTGAAATAAATATGTAAATCAGTAGTACATTCTGAGTTGAATAGCATAACGTTAGTTAGAATAAATAATGTTCATATAAGTAACAACATCAATATCAACAAATCACATTTATATAGCGCATCTAACGAAGTAAAGTGTGCCAAAGTCTTAACAAGATCAATGACAAAACACAGAAACATAGAAACATAGAAGATAGGAGCAGGACGAGGCCATTCGGCCCCTCGAGCCTGCTCCACCATTCAATGAGATCATGGCTGATCATCCAAATTCAGTACCTTGTTCCTGCCTTCTCTCCATATCCATTGATCCCTTTAGCCTTAAGAAATATATCTAGCTCCTTCTTGAACACATTCAGTGAATTGGCTCTACTGCCTCATTTGGTAGAGAATTCCACAGGTTCACCACTCTCTGGGTGAAAAAATTCCTCCTCATCTCTGTCCTAAATGGCTTACCCCTTATCTTTAGACTGTGACGCCTGGTTCTGGACTCCCCGAACATCGGGAACATCCTCCCTGCATCTACTCTGTCCAGTCCTTATAGAATTTTATAAGTTTCAATGAGATCCCCACTCATTCATCTAAACTCCAGCGAGTGCAAGCCCAATCGACTCAATCTCACCTCATACGTCATTCTTGCCATCCCAGGTATCAGTCTAGTGAATCTTCGCTGCACTTCTTCCATGGCAAGTACATCCTTCCTCAGATAAGGCGACCAAAACTGCACACAATACTCAAGGTGTGGTCTCACCAAGGCCCTGTACAACTGCAGCAAGACATCATTGTTCCTGTACTCAAACCCTCTCGCTACGAAGGCCAACATACCATTTGCCTTCGTAACTACCATTGATGTCAGTGAGCCACAAAGGAAGATATCAGGCCAGGTGTTCTATAGCTTGGACAAACCGATAGGCATGAAAGAGCATCTTAAAGGAGGAGAGAGAGGTGTAGGTACGGACAGGTTTAGGGAGGGAATTCCGGAGCTTAGTGCCTTGGCAGCTGAACGCAAAGGCACCAATGGTGAAGCGGTTAAAATCGGGACTGCTCAAGAGGCCAGAATTGGAAAAGCGCAGAGTTCTTGAAGGGTTGTAGGGCTGGAGGTGCTTACAGAGATGGGAAGGGGCGAAGCCAGGGATGGCTTTGGAAACAAGTATGAGCCTTTTAAAATTGAGATGTTGGCGGACTGGGAGGCCATGAAGGCCAGCAAGCACAGGGGTGATGAGTGAACGAGACTTGGAGCGACTTATGATCGGGCGGCAGAGGATTGGTTAAGCTCAAGTTAATAATAGTCGAGTGTGGAAGATCAGAAGCCTACCAAGAGAAGACAAAAATAATCTAGTGTCGAGGTAAGAAAGGCCTGGATGAGGGTTTCAGCAGCAGATGAGCTGAGGCAGGGTCGGAGTCGGCAAAGTATATGAAATCAGTTAATTGAATTAAATGCAAAATACAACACAACATAAAGCGAGTTTCAGATTAACAACAAAGCTGGGGATTAATGAATCCGGAATTGCCCAATAAAAGCAGGAAACTTCATGAATGAAAAACATGCGAAACGTAGTGTCGACATTGGTGGATAGGCAAAACTGATGAAATTGTGAACGGAGTTTATGCTGGGCCGAATACAATGGCTTATGCATCCAAAGTTTTAGTTAGGGCACATTGCGACTCACCCAGGACTGGATGTCTGACAGACCGTCTGGCAACAGAGTCGCCCCACATTTATGGCTTCCGAAATGCTATACAGGCATCAGATAAAGCAGGAAGAACGTGGGGCGAGGAAAGCGCCGCTAACGGAACAACTCTGCCATCCAGACCCGAGGGCAATTGGCACATCAGTGATTATTACAAGCGGCAATCCCAGTGCTTTTGGACTTGGCACCAGCAGAAATGGTTTGGGGAAACTCGCAGAACAGGGGCTAGGAAAGACAATGGCCCAGAAATTCGGCTCTCCATGGGCGAGTACGCACGGGGTACTCACCCGTAGGTCGAATGGAAGTGCGGGTTTCCTGCATGTACTGCACATGCGCGGGAAACCGGCACTTCCGATCCTCTGAACGAAGGGGTTCAGAGGTCGAACGCACACGCAGGGGAGGCTGCGCGTGCGCTTGGAAGTTAGTTTTTTTTTGCAGGTTTTCACGCGAGGTTAAGCCTGCAGGATTTACACATTTAGAAAGCAGGAATAAGGCCTGCTTTTACACGGTAAGTGGTCAATTAATTAAAATTAAAACATTTTTTCCACAGGTTTATTCTTTTTAAATACGTTAAAGCAAGGTAAGTTTATTTTTAGCCCCTTTCTTTATAAAATTATTTTTTTCAAAATTTAAATTATTATCTAGTGATTTAATGTAATTTGTAGTTTATTGAAAAAGTGTGATTTAAAAAAAACATTTATTTGAAGGTTTAATGCTATTTTGAAGACCGTAATATTCATAAGTTTAGACAGGTCTTCCTGTCAATCTTACGAATGGGCTTTTCCCTCCTGCGATTGGCTGCCTATGGCTCACGTGATCGCAGGGGACGCATCGCACTAACTACGCCCCTGGGACACGCAAGCACAGCTGGGCCAGGCCCCGGAGTGGAATTCCACGGGGCCATACAGCTCAACGGCCGGCGCGCAAGGTAAGTGCAGGTCGGGGGCTTGCACCCGCGGGAAGCCCCCGACCCGAATTTCTGGGCCATTAATTCCTGAGCGGGGTTAGTGAAATTTGCCAAGAGTAGTCGATGTGAAATAACAATGGCGTGATTTGAGGCAATGGCGGGTTGCAAAAAAAATTAACACGCAATGGAAAGGTCGATCACGGTGGCCTGAGACTTCGCTGGAGTTTAAATAAGTAATTTAATCAATCGAGCATGTCACTTAATGTAGAGCGACTGTGTTGGCAGACGTTTGGTCAGACATCCGTTTCCTGGGTGAGTCGCAATTTGCCCTAAATAAACATTTGGATGCCTGAGGCCATTTTCTTTGGCCCGGGCACAAACTCCGTTCTCCAAACACTGACTCCATTCCTACCCCCTAGCCACAGACTCAGGCTGAACCTGACTTAATGCAAACTCGGTGGTCTCTTTGAACGTGAGTTGAGCTTCTGGCATCACAGCCTCTCCATTAATAAGATCCATCGCTTTCCACCTCCGTAATGTCGCCCATCTCCGCCACTGTCCCAGCCCATCTGCTGCCGAAAACCTCATCAATGCTTTTGTTACCTCCATTCTGAACGGTGTCAATGCTTTACTGGCTGGGATCCCATCTTGCACTCTCCATAAACTTACGTTCATCTGAATATCTGCTGCCTATATCCTAATTCGCATCAAGTTAATAGTAATATAGAAACATAGGAGGTAGGAGCAGGAGAAGGCCATTCGGCCCCTCGAGCCCGCTCTGCCATTCAATACGATCATGGCTGTTCATCCAAATTCAGTACCCTGTCCCCGCTTTATCCCCATATCCCTTGATCCCTTTAGCCTTAAATAATATATCCAACTCGTTCTTGAACATATTTAATGAATTGGCTTCTACTGCCTTCTGTGGTAGAGAATTCCAAAGGCTCCCCACTCTCTGGGTGAAGAGATTCCTCCTCACCTCTGTCCTAAATGACCTACCCCTTATCCTTAGACTGTGACCCCTGGTTCTGGACGCCCCGGCCATCGGGAACATCCTTCCTGTATCTAGTCTGTCCAGTCCTGTTAGAATTTTATAAGTTTCAATGAGATCCCCTCTCATTCTTCTAAACTCCAGCGAGTAAATGCCCAGTCGACTCAATCTCTCCTCATACGTCATTCCTGCCATCCCAGGTATCAGCCTAGTGAATCTTCGCTGCACTCCCTCCATGGCAAGAAAATCCTTCCTCAGATAATGCGACCAAAACTGCACACAATAGCTTTCACCCATCACACCTGACCTACACTGGCTGCCGGTCCACCAATGCCACTATTTTGAATTCTAATCTTCGTGCTCAGATCCCTCCATGGCCTCTCCCCTCCCTATCGCTGCAATCTACTCCAGCCCTACAAGCTGTTGGGAACATAGCCCTCTTCCCAATCTCCATCATCCCATCATTGGCAGCGGTGCCTTTCAGCCATTTAGACACTCGGCTCTGGAATGCTCTCTCTAAACCTCTCCACCTCTCTCCGAAATGTTAAGACCGTCGTTAAAAAATGCCTCTTTGGCCAAGCTTTTTGCTACCTCTCCTAATGTCTCCTTCTTTTGCTTTTTATCATTTTTGTCTGTATTCATGAAGCGGTAAGGTTGTTTTGCTCGTTAATGTTGCTACCTAATTGTTGTTCTGAACTATGTCATATATTAATCTCAACTTAATTTGATCATTATTTTGGTGTCAGATGGAAGAACGAACGTTATGAAAAAATCTGTTAATGCTTCCCTACCATAAAAGATAAAGGAATTTAACACCCACGTTTTAAGTTTTCGTGATGTATTATGTTACCTACCGATGTTATATTGACTTACATTGGCTTACAACGATAATTACATGTTTATATTTTCAATTCAGGTGGTATTCATTTCATTGTTAAGCGAAATAATGTATTTAGCTACTTGTTAAAATTGCACTTCAAAAATACCAGTGAAAATATCAGCCAAGTTAATAATCC
The DNA here is from genome assembly GCF_052327205.1 of Somniosus microcephalus. Classification (NCBI taxonomy): domain Eukaryota; kingdom Metazoa; phylum Chordata; class Chondrichthyes; order Squaliformes; family Somniosidae; genus Somniosus; species Somniosus microcephalus. The sequence continues at coordinate 204,025,639 of NC_140998.1, read as the reverse complement.
GAATATTACTTGTTTAATTATTTATATTATTAATTAAAGCCAATGGCTGGCCAACTTATCAGTCAAATCGGCATTAGAAATGTTCATGAAAATGTAAACAGTACTTTACATTTTGATTTAAAAACCTTTTTTTTTGTCAGAAACATCCGTAAAAACAACTGGTTTTAATTAATGCTCTGTTGCATACTCAAATTCTAATAACACAAATTTGCTCATTCTCGTATTACAAACATTGTTATTTGGTGGAGGATGTCGTGCGACAGATTTTAAACTTTATAGGCACTCAGCTTCAACCTTCCCTTTAGAATTGAGAATTGATGTGAAGATTCGATACGTTGCTGTATGTCCTCAAGAGAGTTTACATTGTAATAAGCTTAATGTTCCTGTGATGATTTAATGGGTTCGAGGGCAAGTAAAATATCTTATGTTAGACTGAGCTACACAGACAATGAAATCTAGAAGTCGACACCTTCTGATCTGCCCGCTGAACTCAGAGATTGTGAAGCAGGAAAGCCAACCAGACTCAGAAATGCCGCTGGAGGAAGTAACAATCAATGTTCTTCCTTATGACCATCACGATTGGGACATAGTAGTGAGGACAGGATCTAGCCGATGAAAAAAAATAACCTCGATGGTCAAAAGGCTGTTAAATCTCCCTATCAGGGCGCACAATCAGAATGGGGCAGTGCTACGAAGGCTAACAGATCCTGCGGGACCTGAAAGCAGAGCAGGAGGATATAAATGAAAACAATTGTTTCTTATCAAACTGCAATTCCTACATTTGGACACTGGATGGCGATCAACACCCAAAGGAAGTTGAAGTGAAAGGCAGCGCCTATTAAACCACATTTATAATCAGAAGAACTGTTCATTCTGGTTACGAGATAGCAATTCGGTTGAATAAGAATGTCTGAGAAATGCCGTCTATGTTGGAGATGAAATATCTATAATTTCAATTAAATATTATATTAACTGCATAATATGAATTAAGGATAGCTTACTCATTGAGCGGTTACAGCAGAATATGTGACTACTTAACAAAAACATCCACCGAGACAGATTCAGTTACCAGTTACGCAGCAAGAGCAATGAGACAGTTTAACCCAGGTTTGCACAGCTGGTAAGGTTACGACTTACCTGGGATACCAACGGCGGCGAGAACTGGATAGTAAATTGCATACACCGGGCCAGTTACTTGCTCATGCATCTTCTATCAGAAGAGATTAGGTCTCAACTGCCTCAACCCATTGTTTGTGGTAGAGTCAATATATAGTTCACGGAAACCTCCAGTGAGACAATTAGCTCACATCATTTCTGATGTTAGTTCCGCTCGTTTTCACAAACAAACTGCGCGAGTTGTTTTCATTCTAAAATGTTTAATACAATTGAAATTTGTTGAAGTTTTTTTTCAAATCTGCATAAAAGAAATGTCAAGAACTTTAAAAGATGGGGATTTGACCTGGAACAGCCTAGTGGTCTGCCTGACATGATAGGCTATTGTGGGATCTTGCTGTGCTTATTTTCAAAACCAATCCAATGTATTCCAATCCAATACAAGACTTTTGGCAAATGACAAGGCATTATATATATATATATATACTATATTATATTTTCTTTTATTCAGAATCAGAAATAAGTGGGATTTTTTACTCGGGTTTTCTGGGCAACACCCCAAAGTTTAATTGTTATTTTCGTCACATTCCTTCCTAAAATGACAATTGAAAGTTGATACAAGTAACGTCTCAGTGTGGATCCACACCTTAGATTCGATCTCTGGTTTGTGCTGTGTAAGCTGAGCTGTACCTAGAGCCATGGTGGGGGCTGATGAAACTGCTTGGCAGCCCGCAAGCTGAAAAGACTGAAAATCACCTCGGGTTATGCTTCCAAATCATTGATCCCGACAAGGGAAATGTGTATGTGCTCTTATGATCAATAGGGGAAGGAACCGAATGACAGCGCCATGCTTTGGCTATACCTTCCTCAAGGCAACGCCTGAACTCTTCCGTAAACAAATCCAGAAATGATGCTATCTATCTTTTATCAGCTTAATATGCCCTTGCAATTTCATATGTTCTGTAGTTTGTCGGAAATTAACCCGCTATCGCTTGCATGAAAGAGTATTATCACTCAGAGTAATTTCCAAGGTATCGATTCCATGAACTAAATGTGACATCTGTCTTCAGCCAATTCTATGAATTGTTCACGCTTATCACACTGCTCCCTGTGCACGTGACTTATCTGCTTTAACTGTGTGGAGTAGTTTCCTGTGGGGAGGGGTGCAGTGCAGGTTCCTCAGAATTATACTGTGTCAAAAATGGGTTAAATAAAGAGGACAGGTTGCACAGACCAGACATGCTTTACCTTGAGTATAGACGATTGAGGGGTGATCTAATTAAGGTGTTTAAGATGCTTAAAGCGGTTGATTGGGTAGATAGAAATAAACTATTTCCTCTGCTGTGGAATACCAGAGTAAGGGGGCATAAGCTTAAAATTAGAGCTAGGTTGGGATGATGTCACGAAAAACTGAATGAAACAAAGAGCAGTGAAAATGTGAATCTCTCCCCAGAAATTGTTGAGACGATGTCAATCCAAACTTTCAAAACTGAGATTGGTAGATTTTAGTTGGGCATGGATAATAAGGGTTATGGAAGCAAGGCGGCTAAATTCAGTTAAGATACAGATGAGCCATAATCTAACTGGACTGGCTCGGATTGCTGATTGACTGACGTTTATAGCTAATTGTTGACTTAAAAGGGAATCCTGTTTGTTCACTTGAGTAGTACCGAATTCAGTTAGTTGGTTGTGATCATTTTAGTATTTATCTTCAGCATAAAAATAAATTTACAAGCGGAGTATGGGCACAGTTGGATCACGCGTACCAGGGCATGTGGTACTTGAACAAAGCAAAACACTGATATTTATGCGCTATTTTCTTATCAAACTGGAGATGGCATACTTAATATGCTAGTGTTTGGCTACTGCATAATCCAGAGACACAAGTCCGCATTTTGTTCAACAAACATCAATAACGGTACAAGGACATAAAAACATCGTGGCCTTGTGTGGTAAAATATCCAAGGCCGGTTGGTAGCAAACATGAACTGTTGCTGGGTGAAATCCGTCGCTCCCTCTCTCTCTCCAATCATGCCAACCAGATTGTTTCCCTATGCCGAATGAATTAAACATGAACTCTTTCAGAGTCTGAATTAACCGTGTTCCATATGCCCACATCATGTTCCTAAGATTGAAATCAGATAACTGAGAACAGACCGGGGATGGAACAGGCTGCGTGGGGCACAGTACTACATCAGCTGAATCAGCACAGGCCTCGGTTGGAACCTTTGACCTTCTGCTCTATGAGGGGTTCAGTATCCCGCCAGGTGAGATGAGCCTAGGCTCATCCTTCTCTGTGTGGAGCTCATTAACACTGTGGGTGAAATCAACTGAGACAGACCAGGATGGCGCCTTTGGCTTTCCTGCTCAGTGCGGCTCAGAAACACGCTGGGTCGGAGCCACAAACTCAGCACACCCCCGGGTTGGATCCCAGGTCATCCCAGCTCTGTATGGGTCTCACCACTACGCCGGGTGAGCTCAGCTAACGGCACAGCGTAGGATAGAGCCTGGGGGGCTCAGTACCACACTAGCTGGCATTACCTAACTCAGCAGAGGCCAGGGATGGAATCAGCACCATTTCTGCGCTGTGGGGCTTCAGCACCACAACGAGCCACATTAGCGATCTCAGCACCGGCCGGATGTAATTTGGTTCCTTCCCGATCTGTGTCGAGCTCGTTGCCATACTGGGTGTGATCAGCTAGCTCGGCACATGCTGGGAATTAATACTAGGCCCTATAAGCACAGATTGGAGCTGAGATATCGAGGGGAGTTGAGAAGAACTGATCTCACCCAGAGGTGTCTGGGGATCCGGAACTCATTACATGAAAGGATGATAGAGGCAGAAAGCCTCATCACATTTAAAACGCACCTGGATATGCACCAAAAAGTGTTATCCCGCCTAATCCTACTGCCCAGCTCTTGGTCTGTACCCGACAACATAGGATGTGAGTTCAGCGAATATACAGGGCGCAAATGGAGCCTAGGCCATTCTTGTTCTTCCTGCAGCTCATTTCCACACTGGGTGTGTTTAACTGATTCAGCAGACGGTAACGGTAGCGTAGTGGTAATGCCACTGGGCTAGTAGTCCAGAGGCCTGGCCTAATGATCCAGAGGCGTGAGCTCAAATTCCAACCATAGCAGCTGGGGAATTTAAGTTCAGTTAGTGAATCCAGACCCACAACAATGTGATTGAATCTTAACTGCCCTCTGAATTGGCCTAGCAAATCATTCCATTGTAATTACCCGCTATGAAACAAAATAATAAGACTGAAACCAGACGGGTAACCGGGCATTGGCTACGGAAACGGCACAACCAGCCCAGTTGACTCTGCACCAACATGGGGCTCCTTGTGCCAACATTGGGAGAGCTGTCCCACAGACTAGTCAAGGAACAGAGTCTGACACAGTCATCTTCTCAGTATCATACATTTCAGCCAATGTCCCAAACTCCTCCATCACCATTCCTGGGTATGACCTGTACAACTGGCAGGACTGACCCACCACGGGTGGTGGCACAGTGGTATACAGGCTGGAAGGAGTGGTCCTGAGAGACCTCAACATTGACTTCCAGAACTCATAAGAACATAAGAACATAAGAAATAGGAGCAGGAGTAGGCCAATCGGCCCCTCGAGCCTGCTCCACCATTCAATAAGATCATGGCTGATCTGATCCTAACCTCAAATCTTCTATCATTCTGCATCCACCCGAACCCATGTGATCTCCCGGGAGAGGCGAAAAACCAGATAAAGACCCAATGGCCAATTTGGGAGAAAAAAATCTGGGAAATTCCTCTCCGACCCATCTAGGCGATCGAAATTCTTCCAGGAGATCACTCTGTCCCTATATTTTCTACAGTACTTACCTTCTGTAAAGGCGATCTCCACCCCAGCCAGGAACAGGAATAAAACCATCTCCTGAAATCTAACAGAATTAGAACACAGTAGGAGCAGAACAAGGCTACACGGCCACTGGGCCCGCTCCACTACCCACAGGGCCATGACCATTCCGAACCCAGACTCATGTCCAATTTCCTGCCCGCTCCCCGTAACCCTTAATTCCCTTTACTTCTAGGAAACTATCTATTTCTGTTTTAAATTTATTTAATGATGTAGCTTCCACAGCTTTCTGGGGCAGCAAATTCCACAAACCTACCACCCTCTGAGTGAAGAAGTTTCTCCTCATCTCAGTTTTGAATGAGCAGCCCCTTATTTTAAGATTATGCCCCCTAGTTCTAGTTTCACCCATCATTGGGAACATCCTCACCGCATCCACCCGATCAAGCCCCTTCACAATCTTATATGTTTCAATAAGATCGCCTCTCATTCTTCTGAACTCCAATGAGTAGAGTCCCAATCTACTCAACCTCTCCTCATATGACCACCCCCTCATCCCCGGGATTAACCGAGTGAACCTTCTTTGTACTGACTCGAGAGCAAGTATGTCTTTTCTTAAGTATGGACACCAAAACTGTATGCAGTATTCCAGGTGCGGCCTCACCAATACCTTGTACAACTGCAGCAATACCTCCCTGTTTTTATATTCCAACCCCCTAGCAATAAAAGCCAACATTCCATTGGCCTTCTTAATCACTTGCTGCACCTGCATACTAACCTTTTGAGTTTCGTGCACCAGGACCCCCAGATCCCTTTGTACTCCAGTACTTTCCAGTTTCTTGCCATTAAGATAATAACTTGCTCTATGATTTTTCCTGCCAAAGTGCATAACCTCACACTTTCCAGTATTGTATTCCATCTGCCAAATCTCTGCCCACTTACTTAGCCTGTCTATGTCCCTTTGCAGGTTTTTTATGTCCTCCTCACTCACTACTTTCCGTCCCATCTTTGTATCATCTGCAAACTATGATATGTTACACTCGGTCCCCTCCTCCAAATCGTTAATATAGATTGTAAAGAGTTGGGGACCCAGCACTGACCCCTGCGGAACACCACTAGTTACTGGTTGCCAATCTGAGAACGAACCATTTATCCCAACTCTCTGCTTTCTGTTAGAGAACCAATCCTCCACCCACGCCAGAATATTACCCCCAATCCCGTGATTTTTTATCTTGAGCAATAATCTTTTGTGTGGCACCTTGTCAAATGCCTTTTGGAAGTCTAAATACACTACGTCCACTGGTTCCCCTTTATCCACCCTGTATGTTACTTCCTCAAAAAACTCAAGCAAATTTGTTAAACATGACTTCCCCTTCATGAAACCATGCTGAGTTTGCCCTATTAAATTATGTTTATCCAAATGTCCCGTTACTGTCTCCTTAATAATGGACTCTAACATTTTACCATGGCTTCAGGTCAAGCATGGACAAGGAAACCTCCTGCTGATTACCACCTACCGCCTTCCCTCAGCTAATGAATCACTACTCCTCTATGTTGAACACCACTTGAAGAAGCACTGAGAGTAGCAAGGGTACAGGATGTACTCTGGCTGGGTGAGTTCAATGTAGGATCACTACTGACCTGAAGGACATAACTGACAGTCTGCGCCTCTGACAGGTGGTGGGTGAACCAACACGAGGGAAGGTACCGACTTGGCCTCGTCCTCACCAATCTACCTGCTGCAGATGCATCAGTACATGGCAGCAGTGACCAGCGCACAGTCATTGTGGAGACGAAGTACCATCTTCACACTGAGGACACCCTCCATCGAGTTGTTGGGCACTACCACCGTGCTAAATGGGATAGATTCAAAACAGATCTAGCATATCCAAACTGGGCATCCATGAGGCGCTGTGGGCCATCAGCAGCAGCAGAAATATATTCCACCACAATCTGTAACCTCATGGCCCGGCATATCCCTCATTCTAACATTACCATCAAGCCAGGTGACAAAACCAGGTTCAACAAGGAGTGTAGAAAAGCATGCAAGGAGCAGCACCAGGCATAACTAAACATGAGGTGCCAACCTTGGGAAGCTGTAACACAGGACTACATGCATGCTAAAAAGCAGAAGCAGCAAGTTATAGACAGGGCTAAGCGATCCCACAATCAACGGATCACATCAAAGCTCTGCTGTCCTGCCACATCCTGTCGTGAATATTGGTGGACCATTAAACAACTAACGGGAGGAGGATGCTCCAAGAATATCCAAATCCTCAACCGTGGTGCAGATAAGGACGTGAATGCAAATTACAAGGCTGAAGCATTTGCAAACTGTGTTAAATCCATTAAATGTAACAAGGACTCAAAGAGGTGATATCGTAGAATTAACACGAGTTCTTTATTTACAACTGGGAAACACATTTACAGACAGCCTGCATCAGCATCCTGGCATTCCACCTTGTGCTGACCTATACAGGAAGCAAACCTCTGCCCTTAGCACAGTATTGGCTACAGCACCGCCTGGTGGATAACCTTAATCATAACATCCCAGATTACTATATCCCTCCTCCCTTAAGATTTCAGTATGAATTACTTAACAAACAACCATTCCTGAAGGGTCAGATAAGGAGTCTCCATTCATCATGTTCCATACTTGACGAATCTAACAGTTCAGTATCAATCTCTCTGGTGGCTTGCGAGCCCTTTGTGAATGTTTAACAGTAAAGTCCCGGATTGTCTATGGTGAAGCCACCAGCTGCTCCTGAGCAGTGCTCAGGGTATCTGACTCTGCAACGATGGTTTCCTCTTGACGAATAGGTTCCTGTGGAATTGTCTCTGTCCCTGGTGATGGCACCACAGATGCACTTGGATAACTGGGGGCAACCCTGTCGTCAGTCATTGCATCTGGAACCTCATTTCAATTTCTCCTTGTCTGGGAAGTATCTGATTCCCATGTCTGCGTACTACCCTACCATCTCCCAACATGACCTTGTATGATACTGGGCCTGTCATTGAGTCGATGAAGCCAGGAATCCACTTTGGTCCATAACTGAAATTCCTTGTAAGTACCGCATCTCCTGCTACAAAACTTCGGCTCTTTGTTCTTTTGTCATGGTTCACTTTTTGTTTGTTTTGTCTGTTTTCCATTTTCCTTTTTAGGTCTGTATGGACAAGGTCAAGGGTGGAGCATAGTGTATGACCTAATAACATCTCAGCAGGAGAGAGTCCTGTGGTGCATTGAGGTGTTATTCTGTAGCTGAACAGAACCCGTGACACTTTGGCTGCTAAACTCCCTTCTGCACTTTTTTTCATCATCTACTTAAATGGTTCTACGGCTCTCTCTGCAAGTCCATTCGAGGATGGATGATATGGAGCCGAGGTCACCTGCACTATGCCATTTTTTCTCAAGAACTCTTTTGTCTCTGTACTCACAAAACAAGTGGCATTGTCACTTACCACGATCTCTGGTAGCCCTTAATTACTGAAGCTCCGACGCAGGCAGTCTATAGTAGTAGTGGTGGAAGCAGAATTTAAAGGAAAAACATCCATCCATTTGGAATGTGCATCAATGATTATGAGGAACATCTTCCCCGTGAATGGACCTGCATAATCTAAGTGCAATCTTCTCCATGGTTTATCCAGCCACTCCCAGGGGTGCAGAGGAGCCGCTGCCGGTGCCTTCCGGTGTTCCTGACAAGTGCTGCATGTCTTGACTAGATTTTCTATCTGCGCATCTAGCTTTGGCCACCACAAGTAACTGCTAGCCAAGGCTTTCATACGCGAGACCCCAGGATGACACTGATGTAGTTGCTCTAGGATAGACTGTCCTGCTGGCTGTGGAATAATCACTCGTGCTCCCCACAACATGTAACCATCCTGCACACTCAGCTCTGTCTTCCTGACACTGTAGGTGTTGTATCCATGTGTTAATGGAGACACGGAATGCAGGAGTTGGTTTCACAGGAGTTTACTGAACAAAGCCTGGAGGTGAACTAACAGATACAAGACACTATACAGGCTTATATAGCCCGAGTGGCCATTACTGGCATTACAGTACACAGGGGGCTCTTAAAGGCACATACACCACAATTCCTCCCCTTTTAGACAACCAGTACATAACATTTTAAGCAATCATTCATTAACATGTTACAAGAACAATAATCTACACATTTGCTGCAGTTAATCAATTATAAGTCAGTCTCTCTGGAGGCTGCCTGACTCATTCCGGATAACGCCTCGGTGCTGTAGTAGTTTTTGGCGGTGTAGTAGGTTCTTTTGGCAAGGTCGATTCGGCTTGAATGCCAGTGTTGGGTTCATCTGGTTCCAGTATCACCAGATCGGAGGTAGATACAGTGGTTATCTCTGATTCCTCATTAGGCGCATAGAGTTGTGGTGTAGGTTGTCCCTTTTCGGATGACTCTATGATCTGGTCAGCATGGCGCCTTATTATGCTTTCTCCAATGTCCACGGTATACATCAGTGGTCCCAGTCGTGTGCAAATAGTTCCAGGCTGCCATTTCTCGGTACGGTAGTCCCGGGCCAAAACATGTTGACCTATCTGGAAGGTTCTAGTTGGCCTTTCATTCATGCCTTGAAATTGTCGGTTCTCCACGTCCATTCTGATGTTTGGCTTGATCACATCCAGCCGGCATCTTAGGCTTCTATTGAAGAACATCATGGCGGGAGTTTGGTTTGTAACCACATGTGTTGCATTCCTGTATGCAAACAAGAAGTTATCTACCTTATGCTGTAGATTTATGTCTTCATTACCCATGGCCTTTATGGCCTTCTTGAAGGTCTGGACAAACCTTTCAGCCAATCCATTGGTGGCGGGATGGTATGGGGCGGGCGTGTAGTGCTTAAACCCATTGTTTTTTAAGAACTTCCTGAATTCTTCGGACAGAAATTGCGGTCCATTGTCAGAACAGATCTGTTCAGGCAGCCCATTCCTGGCAAATATGGTCCTTAATACTGTGATGGTTTTTTCCGTGGTGGTGGAGGACATCTTTATTACCTCCGGCCACTTGGAGTGTGCATCAACCGCAATTAAGAACATTGAGTCCATAAGTGGACTAGCAAAATCGATGTGTACCCTTTCCCATGGAGATAAGGGCCACTCCCAGGGATGTAGAGGGGATTCTGGTGGGGCGTTTTGGACCTTCTGGCATCCTAGGCAGCTCTTGATCATTTCTTCGATGTCTCCTTCGATACCTGGCAGCCACACAAACTCTCTGGCTAGGCTCTTCATTTTCACTCCACCCAGATGCCCCTCGTGAAGCTCCTTTAGCACTTTATCCTGGAGTTTGCGTGGAATCACCACTCTGGATCCACACATCAAAGTTCCTCGGCACACTGACAGCTGTTCTCTTCTTTATGAGAATGCTGGCAACAGTGATTCGCCATGTGCTGGCCATCCCGTCACCGTTAAATCATAGACTCGTGAGAGAGTCGGGTCATTTCTCGTTTCCTTTTCAATGGCAGAATTTGTTACTGGAAGACATTCCACTATGGTTGAGTGGAACATCTCCACTGGGTCCACTACAGGTGCCTCTTCTACCGTTGGCAATGGTAGGCGCGATAAACTGTCAGCAATCCCATGCTGTTTTGGTCCTTTGTATTCTATGTCATATTGGTGTGCCCCTAGGAAAAGGGACCACCTCTGTAGCTTTGCGCTGTCATAATGGGAACACCCTTTTCAGGGTTGAATATGGAGACGAGGGGTTGATGGTCAGTCAACAAGGTAAATTTTTATCCGTGTAGGTAATGGTTGAATTTCTTCACTCCCCATACCAGGCTGAGTGCTTCCCTGTCGATCTGGGCATAGTTACGCTCAGCTGAGTTCAATGAGCATGACGCAAAAGCTATCGGCCGCTCCGAGCCATCAGGGAATCTATGCGATAATACCGCTCCTACGCCGTGGTGGGTTGTAATAAGCCAAAACTTCCTTGGACGTGATCAAGCCTTTGCATTTATGGAAGGCACTTTTACAGTCTTTGCTCCATATCCAAATTACTCCCGTTTGTAGCAGTTCGTTAAGAGGGTGCAGAAGAGTTGACAAGTTCGGTAAAAATTTATGATAGTAATTTATTAATCCCAGGAACGACCTTAATTGTGAGACATTTTCAGGTGCTGGGGCTTTTATGACCGCTTCAATTTTTTCAGGTGACTTATGCAACACTTCCTCGTTAATTATGTGGCCACAATATGATACTTGTTTCTGGAAAAATTCGCACTTGGGGCGATTTGCTCGTAGGCCCCGTTCTCTCAGCCGAGTGAGCACCTGCTCCAAATTGGCAAGGTGCTCGTTGTCGTTTTATCCTGTTACAAGGATGTCGTCTAGGTAGCATTGAGTCCCCGGAATCCCTTGGAGGACTTGCTCCATAGCTCTTTGCCAGATAGCTGGAGCTGATGCTACTCCGAAAACCAGTCGATTGTACTGGTACAGGCCTTTGTGTGTATTTATCGTGAGATACTTTTAGAGGCCTCTTCAACCTCCATCTGTAGATATGCCTGTGCCAAGTCAATTTTGGTGAAACGTTTCCCTCTGGATAGTGAGACGAAAATATCTTCTATCCTCGGAAGAGGATACTGTACCGTGTGAAGGAACGGGTTTACAGTCACCTTAAAGTCCCCACAGATGCGAATTTTTCTCTGTTCTTCAGGTTTATCATTATTCAATGTTTTCTTCATGACCGGGGTGATGGGTGTTGCCCACTCGCTCCAATATATCTTGGATAATACGCCTGCCTTTTCCAAATTCTCCAGCTCTGCCTCGACTGCTGGACGAATTGCGTATGGCACCGGCCTTGCCTTAAAAAACTTGGGAATTGCCGCATCTTCCACTTTTATTGAGGCGGTGATGCCTTTCAAGGTTCATAGTTCCTGTTGAAACCCTTCCTTGGCGCTGGCCAAGATGTCTTTCAATCATTCAGGTATGACGTCATCGTCATTTTCTTTCTTACTGGTCACTGCCAGTGCCTGAATGAAGTGCCAGCCTAAATGTATCTTCCTGATCCATTCACGTCCCAACAGCGGTGGACCACCATCTTGCAGAATGTATAAATACAACTTCTGTATTTCCTTGCCGTTGTATACAACAGGCACCTTTATTTTCCCTTTGGAGTATACTTTCTGCCCCGTATATGTTTTCAAGATAATGGATGTGTCTTTCAAAGGTATATGCGGAAATAGCGGCTCTTAATCCCATCGACTTATGACGGTCAGAGCTGATCCTGTATCTAGCTCCATCTTAACTGCGGACCCCGCTATCGTGAGGTTAACCCAAATGGTCTGATAATCTTCTTTGGCAATTACATTATTTAATTTGGGACAGCTTAGTCTCTTGTTTCTGGAGTCACTATCGCTCTTCGGGTCTTCGGAGCTACTGTCCGTCATCATTTGTACCTTTCTGTACTTTTCCTTATTGATTTTTTTCCTGTCCGTGGATTTTTTTTTTCCAGGTCGGCATACACGTGCAATGTGTCCAATCTTTCCGCATTGCCTGCATGCTTTGTCCTTGAACCAGCAGTCCCTCTGATCATGGGTGGATCTGCCGCAGTGGTAACATCTCTTTAAAACCTGTGTCATTTCATGGGTGCCGAAGTCCTGTGGCTTTTGTTGTATCTCTGCAGCTCCTCTTGTGGCTGCTTTGTACGATACAGCCACACTGAAAGCCTTTTCCAGTGTCAAATCTTTCTCAGAAAGTAACCTTTTCTTTTTTCCTTCACTTAGGAGACCGCAGGCAAATTTGTCTCGAAGAGAATCTGCCAGTCCTGCCCCGAATTGGCAGTGCTTTGACAGCTTCCTTAATTCGGTGAGGTAATCAGCGTTACTTTCATTCTTGTGCTGATTCCTCCTGAAGAATTTGAATCCTTCTGCTATCAGCAGCGGTGTTGGGGTTAAGTGCTCCTGTAGGGTATCAACAATCTCCTTAAAATTCTTGTCCTTCGGTTTGGCTGGAGTGATTAAGTTTCATTACAGCCCGTATGTCCTTGCGCCCATTAGATTTAGAAGTACTGCTGCCTTTTTATCATCCTCTATTTCATTTGCTGTGCAATATACCTCCACTCTTTCCACATATGTGGTCCAATCCTCGAAATCACTATCGAAAGCAGTAATATTGCCAGTCTTAGGCATGTTGAAAAAAGATGGCGCCTCCCGCGCTTTCCTTTCTTCCCCGCAGAAAAAAAATGGCGCCTCCCGCCGCTGCCGCTGCTGACAACGCTGTTCTCTGTGGTTTTTATTTACATAGGTATTTTTAAGAGGTGGAGACTCGTTCCTGCCAGACGCTCTGGGACTTTTCCCTCCCTCTGCTTGGTCCGAACGCCTCCCTGATTTGCAGCGCCGGCCATCTCCCGAGTGCTCCACCCTCTGTCTCTGTTTGCCTCTGCCTTCGCTGCTCAGCCCCGCGGCAGAGCCAGCCGATGAAGCCCCATTCTGCCACCCAGGAAGGATTATTGCAGTACCTGCCACCAGCTCAGCTAGCTGGTGAAACCAGTTTTTTTTTCTTTCTTGTTTTGCTTTGACTTTCGTCTGAGGAATCGATCACCTTGATGTGCTGCCGAATTGCAGGTAAGTCCGTTTCCAATTCGTCGCCACTGTTGTATCCATGTGTTAATGGAGACATGGAATGCAGGTGTTGGTTTCACAGGTGTATACTGAACAAAGACTGGAGGTGAACTAAAAGATACAAGACACTATACAGGCTTATATAGCCCGAGTGGCCATTACCGGCATTAAAGTACACAGGGGGCTCTTAAAGGCACATACACCACAGTAGGGTGTGAAGTCAGCCCCTTCCAGATGCTGTGGCCATCCCCTCACCACATATTCTCGAACTCTAGACAGTACTGGATCTTGACCTGTCCATGTTCTTACTTGTTCTGCAGTCACAAGTGCCGTGTCAGTGTCCTCCAACATCAAAACTCTGTCCTCTGGAGCTGCATGGGTAGGTGTGCCTGGCAGTGGAAGACGGCTCAAGGCATCTGCATTCCCATGGTACTTGCCCTCCTTGTAGACGATGACATACCCATATGCCCTCAACGTCACTGCCCACCTCTGGATCCGGGGTGACACCATCTGTGGGACTGCATTCATTTCATTGAAAAGAGAGAGAAGAGGTTTATGATCGGTGCATATGGTAAACTTCCTGCCATATATGTACATGTGGAACCTCTGTAACCCAAACATTACTGCTAACCCCTCTTTGTCTAATTGGGACTAGTTGTTTTCTGCTGGTGTTAGAGTTCGTTACTGTAGGAATCGCAAAATTGAACTTTATATTATAAAGGGTCGAATGGCAGAAGAGGCCATGATTTTAAAGACTGTTCTAAAAGAAGCCTAGGTAAAAGGGCCATTCAAAATAGTCGCCAAACCCCGTGACCAACTTATTGGGACACTTTAAAATGGTTCCTGCAGTCCTTTGTGGATTCCTACAGCTTTGTGGATTCAGCCCACAGTAAGTTCTGGAAGCCGTTTCTGAGAGAACGAAACCAGACATCCACTTATACATATAGATTGGATGCAGATCCAGTCAAGATCGGCCTGTAGATAAAGGCCATCTAAATGTTTAACCAGACAAAAGGGAACAGTTTCATATTCATGAGAAGAGCATCAAGGGCCCGTTAAGGACATCACCAGGACATTAAAAACAATGGAGGTCATTCCAGACCAGAGGTGCCCCGTTACCGGCCATCCAAGAACAGTTTAAAATATAATCACTGACCCGTTGTGCTCCCAGCCCGCCAAAATTGAAACAAAAGATTAACCTGATTTGGTGCGAGATAAGGGCTTCTGATGAGAAGTATATCTGGGAACCCAGAGGTAGAAAGAGGCTTCGTGGAAAACGGGAGGAAGGCATAAATGGAGTGGCCATCATCAGAGAGGAAGAAGAAGAAGGCGGTGCGAGCCAGCGTCCCGCCCCGGGGTAAAACATCGGGAGACCTTCGACCAACCCTGGGCCGTTGATGAAACGAGAGGCCATCGACCCACTCTGGCTCGGGAGAAGTGATAAGAAAACACTACAGAAAAGATGATGGGGACCAGCCCAAGGCTCCTCTGACCACGGTCGAGCAACTGATCGCTGACCCCGCCGACATCCAGACCAGCCGGTGTCCAGCCATCCCCGACCACTACCTCAGGAGAAAGGTGTGGCGCAGTTTGCTGGGGCTCCAACAACCACGTGGAGATGGGACGCCTGAAAGGATCAAACGCAGACCTGTTTCAAAACCTTGCACTTCCTAGTTGGATTGGTCAGCATGTTTCTGGCCCTTCATAATCAAATCTAGATAGGTTTAAGGGGGTGGACATGTAAGGGTATAATTATCATGAGTTGTTGTCCCTCGATGTTCGGTGTGTTTTCCCCAATTCATGATGATCTTTGTAGAGTATACTATGCCTGTATTTGCCTTAGTTAATACTGTGTCGTTATGATTTGTTTGTGTTTCCCCCTCCCATGAACCCTCTTATTTGCATGCCTCTTGATCTGTTTTACATTATTTAATAAAATTCCATTTCGTTTCATCAAACCTGAACTATAAGAGTTTTCTCTACATTGTAGTACCTGCCCCAAAGTCCAGAGTACAGAATCTAAGGGGCGAGTGGGTCAAACCACTCATGGTTTTACTGTGCAAGAGAGAGGCCTCTAGAGAGAGAAACCTATGCGATCTAAAACCCCTTACAGAAAATGGCGACCACGGCAGGACTCTGGCAGCAGGATTGCAATGTTGTAGATCCAACTTTGAATGGCTGAAATGCAATGGATGAGAGGATAGCAGATTATGTCTTTGGCAAGGTAAATCTCACTAAACAGTGGATTTCCGATCTCTTACTGGATGGGCGTCCGGTGGACGCAGCCATCAGGTGGACAGAGAGCAAAGAGCATAAGAATTCAGTGGAAAAGGCAGTGTGGCTGATGTGTTACAAGAAGCAAGTCCAGATATTGGACCGAGTCGTTGCAGCACAGGCAGCCAGGATCACTGCACAGGCAGCAGAAATAGAGGAAAAGGCCATGGGTGGGGAAAAATTCATCACAGCGCTTCACGTGCTGATTCAGGAACGCCAACTGGCAGCTAGTCAACATCAGGCTGGAATAGGGTACCTGGAGTGCCAGGTTACTGAGGCAAAGATGAATGAAATGAGGATACGGGAGAAAAACGCCCGCCTCGCGCAACAGCTAAGAGCGCAGGAGGAGAGAGTAGTGGAGGTTAAGGCAGCTTACAAGCTAGCCCTCGAGCACGGGTTTGAGAGCACAGACCATGGACCCTGCCAAAAGACCATAGAGGACCTAAGAACGGCCCTGGTTAAGGCAGAAGGCATGGTGTGTCTCGTCAGCCCGAAAGCCAGTCACATGGAATTTTTAAAGGAATCGAAACAGCCGATTCCAGCCGAAGTAGTTGTGGTACCAGCCACCAAGCCCTCAGCACCGCCGAGCTATAGTGAGGCTTGGTCGGAAAATCAGGGGGTGGTAAAAGAGGAGATAGCCGAGGTGGAATGTGAGGAAGAACAGCCACTGGTAGCAAAACCAGAGCCGGCACCAATGTGTCCTGCTCGGCACCAGAGGTTCGGTCCCAACACCGCAAGTGGCGATCCCGGACCCCAGCAGAACCAACTCGTGGTGCCCTATACTACCCAGCAATTAAGGTCCATGCTGAGCCACCTCGCAAGACTCACAGTAAAGGGAGATCCCTCGATTCATTTCATTGAGATAGAGGAGACAGCAGCCATTAATGACTGTGATGATTAGGAACAGGCGAAAATGTTGCTTTTCTCCCTGGATTGCACAGTCCTTCAGTGCCTCTCAGATGAGAGTAAGAGGGGACAGAAAGGGTATGCAGATCTCAGGGTGGAAGTTTTAGAAGTAATGGGAGTGGACGACGGTAGTCCGTTTGACCATGTGGAAGGGACTGTGCAGCTATCTGGAGAACCCCTACGGGTTTTCGCAGAAAGGCTGTGGCCAGTGTATCAGCGCAGCTGTCCGGGCATGCCTGACCGGGCTGCAATGAATGACGAACAGCATGTTCATTGGCTCCGGTGCTTGGTCACCGACAGCTTGCCGCAGATACGGGCCCTAGCCAGATCTAGGTTTGATCCCCAAGGTCCCGGTGTCATGGAGGAGACGGTACTCTGCAAGCTCAACGTTGCGTATAAGAATTGTAGAGGTCAGGAAACACCTCCCCAGAAGGGAAAGGTGCATGAGGCAAAACCAGCAGCCCCAAGCAAGAAGGAGTGGTGTCAGGAGGGGAATCGCCCTGCCCAAGCCAAGCTCAATTTGCTACGGGTGAGGTAAAGATGGACATTGGCGCAAGGACTGTAGAAATCCGTGGAAGGATAATAAGGGAAAATTTCCCACAGCCCAAGCCCAAGCCCAGACCGCTGCCCCAGCACCAGCCCAAACCCAAGCTGGATCTCCTGCCCCAGCACAAGCAGTTGATGCAGCCATGGATCCCGCTGCGAATCAATCAATCATAGAGACAATGCGATCTCTGATGATTTCTCAGGGGAAGTTAGCCGTCACCACTGGTCTTGTTGTTCCCGAAACCCCGACCGCTGTGCCCAAGTGACTAGAGCCAGTGCAGCCTGTCCACCCGTGTCCTCTAGAAAGACGTGCAGAGGAAGATACCTCCTGTAAAATGGAGGAATACCTGCGGTGCCAGGTTGCGGAGGCTAAGTTAGTTGAGCAGGCTTTAAGGAAGGAGAAGGCTAGGTTAACAGCGAGGGCTGGTGTAATGTATGTAACTATAAGGAAGAGTACTATTTTTACAGCTCCTGTATACTGTAGTACCGGCAGTGACCACACCTGTATATAAACCCTGAGTAGTGAACTGTACAGTTAGTTGTAGAGTAACACTCATTCAATAAACACCTGTTGTACCGTTTCTCCTGCAGTCTGTGTCTTATTATACACAGACACAACATTGGTGACGAGCAGATTCGAACCTACCTGCAACTCTGCATCACCTCCCAGGGATTTGCTCCTGGAGAACAGTGGAAGGAGGTCGAGCCAGAAGCACGGGCATCAACCACGCGCAATCGCCCAGTCATCCAGCGGAGATTTGAGAATCACAGGGGAGGCTGTCGAGAGCCAGGCCTGGCTTTCCAGTCACGGTGGTCCAGCGAAACGGGCTGGCAACAGGTACTGCGCAGACCCTTCCCGGACAGCGGCGGCTAGAGCCGACCGAGCGGCACAGAAAAAGGCCGAGCAGTGTTGACGGGGGAGAGAGAGAGGGCAGAGTGCACAGGGTACAGCCGGTGTTCAGGACCGAGCGGCATCAATGGGGAGAGAGACGAGAGAGAGCATAGCACAGCCGGTGTTCAAGGGTCGAGCAGCGTCAATGGGGAGAGAGGTGCGCAGGAAAATGTGAGGTGCTGCCATTGCCATGAGGACCACAGAGAGCAGCATTGGCAGCAGTGCAGGAGCAGCGCACAAAACCCACAGGGCGTCACCATTTGTCACGAGGACTGATGAGAGCGGTGTTGGTAGCAGCGCGGGAGACGCCAATTTAATTCGCAGCGGGGAAGAAAGGAAAGCGCGGGAGATGCCATTTTATGCCGCAGCGGGGAAGAAAGGAAAGCGCGGGAGACACCATTTTAAGCCAGCCTAACCACACCCAAAAATGCCAAAGAGTGGCAGTACCACAGCGTTCGACAATGAAGTCGAAGATTGGACGACATATGTCGAACGCATAGAAGTATACTGCAAGGCGAATGACGTGCCAGATGACAAGAAAGCGCTGGTATTGTTGAATTCAATGGGTGCAAAAACATAAGGCTTACTACGAAACCTAGTAACCCCAGAGAAGCCAGTAGAAAAGGATTTTGAAAACATAGTGTCAATCCTACAGGACCACTTAAACCCCACACCGCTGCTGATAGCAGAAAGATTTAAGGTTCACAAAAGGAACCAGCATAAAGATGAAATGTAATGCTAAGTATTTAATGGAACTGCACAAGCTATCGAAACACTGCCAGTTTGGAATGGGACAAGCAGATACTTTAAGGGACAAGTTTGTGGGTGGGCTTCAAAGTGAAGGAACCCAGAAACGGCTTCTATCAGAAAAGGATCTTACGCTGGACAAGGCTTTCAGCATTACAGTATCACATGAAGCAGCAGCACGGGGCACTGCAGAGATACAATGGAGACCGCAAGAATATGGCACAAATGAAATGTCATACAGAACAGTGAAGTGCTATCGCTGCGGCAGAACAACACATGACCATAAAGATTGCTGGTTCAAGGACAAAGTGTGCAGACAGTGTGGAAAAGTAGGACACATAGCAAGAGTCTGCAGGTCGGGAAAGAAAACCAGCAGCAAGAAATTTCCACAGGAGAAGTACAAGAAGGTACATAAGGTGACGGAGAGTAGTTCAGACGAACAGAAAAGTGATACAGACTCCGGAAGCAAGGAGCTGGGTTGTCTGAAACTACATAATGTGATCAAAACGGAGGATCACCAAACTATCTCGGTCACGCTCAAGATAGCAGGAGTCCAAGTGAAAATGGAATTGGACACAGGATGAGCCCTAACATTCATTAACCGAAGGGATGACAAGCGGCTATTCTCACATATACCCTTGAGAGATACAAAGATTGTCTTGAAGATGTACACGGGGCAAAAAGTCTACCCCAAGGGAAAAATAAGGGTGAACGTTATATATAACGGCAAGGAAACACCAAAAATTGACCTATATGTATTGCCAGATGGAGGACCACCACTACTAGGACGTGATTGGATCCGGAATATACAGCTGGATTGGCATTCCATACAAGCACTGACTGTAAATGCCAAAAAGGATGATGACGTCACACCTGGACGACTGTCAAAAATGCTAACTGACGCACAAGAAGTGTTCCAGCAGGGACTCGGAACACTAAAAGGCATAACAGCGACGATCATAATAGAGGAAAATGCAAGCCCAAAGTTTCTTAAGGCCAGACCGGTACGTTATGCGATCCGCCCAGCCGTCGAAGCAGAGCTGTAAGGTTTGGAACGTTCAGGAGTACTGTCCAAAGTGGACTGGAGCGAGTGGGCTACACCCATCGTTCCTGTAATGAAGAGGTCGTTCAGTAATGCGCCTGGGGAACCAAAGAAGGTTCGCATCTGTGGGGACTTTAAGGTGACAGTGAATCCAGTCCTTCGCATTGTACAATATCCACTTCCACGGATTGAAGATATTTTCGCCTCGCTATCTGGAGGGAAATGCTTCACTAAGATTGATCTGGCCCAGGCGTACCTGCAAATGGAGGTAGAAGAAGCCTCGAAACACTACCTCACGATCAACACTCATACAGGCCTCTACCAATACAATCGGCTGGTGTTCGGGGTAGCATCAGCTCCGGCTATTTGGCAAAGGGCAATGGAACAAGTCCTGCAAGGGATTCCAGGGACCCAGTGTTATTTGGACGACATCCTGGTCACGGGCGAAAATGAGAGTGATCACCTCGCCAACCTGGAGAAGGTGCTCACTAGATTGAAGGAATAAGGGCTCTGAGCTAATCGCCACAAAATGCGAGTTTTTCCAGAAGCAGATCTCGTACTGTGGCCACGTTATTGATAAAGAGGGGTTACATAAGTTCCCTGAAAAGATTGAGGCAGTAGTCAAGGCTCCAGCACCGGAAAATGTGTCACAACTGAGGTCGTTCCTCGGGCTGGTGAACTACTACCATAAGTTTTTGCCGAATTTGTCTACAATACTACACCCACTGAACACCCTACTGCAAACAGCGGTACCATGGAAGAGAAGTGACGAATGTGAACGAGCTTTCCAGAAGAGCAAAACATTGATCACATCAAAAGAGGTGCTGGCTCATTTCAACCCAGCACTACCAATTCGGTTGGCGTGTGATGCATCACCCTATGGCATTGGGGCAGTGCTGTCACACAAATTCCCAAACGGCTCGGAGAGGCCAGTAGCCTTTGCGTCTCGGTCACTAACCTCAGCCGAGCGTAACTATGCCCAGATTGACAGGGAGACCCTCAGCCTAGTGTGGGAAGTGAAAAAGTTCAATCACTATCTGCACGGGCAGAAATTCACCTTGCTGACTGACCACCAACCACTTGTCTCCATCTTTAATCCAAAGAAGGGCGTTCTGGTGATGACTGCGCAACGGCTACAAAGATGGTCCCTTTTTCTAGGGGCGCACCAGTATGAAATCGAGTATAAGGGCATGAAACAGCATGGAAACGCTGATGGGCTATCATGCCTGCCACTGATTTCTGCGGAGGAAGCACCAGCAGTGGATCCTGTCGAAATATTTCATTCGACTATAATTGAATGTTGGCCAGTAACAAACGCTGGTATAGAGAAGGAGACCCAAATTGACCCGACACTGTCTCGGGTATATGATTTGACGGTGAAGGGATGGTCCGCACATGGCAACTCACTGTTGCCAGCATTCTCATCCAGAAGAGAACAGCTGCTAGTATGCCAGGGGACCTTGATGTGTGGATCCCGAGTGATAATTTCACCCAAGATAAGGGAGAGAGTGCTCAATGAGCTTCACGAAGGTTATCTGGGAGGGGTGAAAATGAAAAGCCTTGCTAGGGCTTATGTGTGGTGGCCGGGGATCGATCAGCAAATCGAGGACCTGACAAAGAGCTGCTCAGGATGCCAGAAGCTCCAAAATGCACAACCACATGCATCTCTACAACCATGGGAGTGGACCTCATCGGGTGCATATTGATTTTGCTGGTCCATTCATGGAGTCAATGTTTTTAATAGCCGTGGATGCGCACTCGAAATGGCCTGAGGTGATCAAAATGTCCTCCACCACCACATAGAAAAGTATTGCAGTCCTACGGACCATTATTGCCAGGAACGGCTTGCCAGAGCAGATTTGCTCTGATAACGGACCATAGTTTGTGTCCAAAGAGTTTCGAAGATTTATGAAAAGGAATGGGGTAAGGCATTACACATCCGCCCCGTATCATCCAGCCACAAATGGATTGGATGAGAAGTTCGTACAAACCTTTAAAAAAGCAGTAAAGGCCATGTGCGATGACAACATTCCACTGCAGCATAAGGTGGACAATTTCCTGTTAGCCTACAGAAATGCGACACATGCAGTCACCAACCACGCCCCAGCCATGATGTTCTATAACCGAAGGTTGAGATCTCGTTTGGATTTGCTCAGACCAAATGTACGAAGAGATGTTGAGAGTACGCAATTCCAGCACATCAATGAGAAGCCGACAAGGAGCTTCAATGTAGGGCAACCAGTCTTGGTCAGCGACTACCGAACAGAGAAATGGCAACCAGGAACGATATGCAAACGGCAGGGGCCACTAATGTACACAGTGGATGTTGGGGAGAACATTGTGAGATGCCATGCTGACCAGATCTTAGAGTCACAGGAACAAGTCAACCCCATGTCTCGGCCATACGTACCTGGTGAGGAACCCGATGTACAGATTGCATCTACCTCAGAAACAATAGCATTGGAAGCTGATGAATCAACTGACGACAGGGTGCTAGAATCGCCTCCGCAACAAGAGCGAGACACTCGGGAAAGGCGTTATCCAGAAAGAATCAGGAAGCCTCCCCAAAGACTGAATTTATAAATAGACTATTTTCAGCTAATGTTGCATGTTAAAAGTGTTATGGTACTGTTAATCTAAAAGGGGAGGAATTGTAATGTATGTACCTTTAAGGGAGAGAGCAACTTTTTACAGCTCCTGTATACTGTAGTACCGGCAGTGACCACAACTGTATATAAACCCTGAGTAGTGATCTGTACAGTTAGTTCTAGAGTAACCCAGATTCAGTACAAACCTGTGGTACTGTTTCTCCTGCATTCGGTGTCTTATTATGCACAGACCCAACAGCTGGCTGTTTCGAGGGTCAGCTAAGGGCTTGTAAATGGCTTTAAATCAAGCATTGCAAACTGTTTAAGCCGGGTGCAAAAGAGCCAGCAACTGAAGCAAGGTCTGAGAGTAAAAACCATCAGCCTGAGGCAAGTAAACAGCCACAGACCACACACGCTGGAACAGCAGCCTGCTTGAGAGGAGATGCTGTCCCGCCCACCTGGGGGGAGGTTTCCCTATGGCCTGGGAGTCAGATGAGGAGGAGCCCGAAGATCAAGGCCCTCTCCCTGATCCGAACGCTATCGGAGCCGAGGAGCCCGAACAGCTGGGCCACGCCCTTGATACGATCTGGAGGAGGTGGAGTCGGAGGACGGAGATCCCGCCCTCGACTCAAGTTTGGGGAAGGTAGAAATTGGTGGCGGAGATCCTCCACCTGTACTGACAGGTGAGGAGGAGTTGTCTGCCACAGACCCAGATCCCAAAGGGGCGGAGCCTGAGGGAAGGAAGCCAAAGCCAGCAGTCGTGGAGGAGCCACGGGCTGTGAGAGGCAAGATCCCACCCAAAGGTCCACTGGCTACGGGAGCCTCACCAAGGCACCCCCTTGCAGGTCGCCTCGGGCGCCCCAGCCAAGGAAGCCCTGGCCTGATGACCCACCTTCAGTAAACGCAGACTTGGGAAACCCCTGGCAGAGCGCAGTCCCCAGTTGACAGCAAAAGGCTGCGAGGAACCTAAGCCACAGGTCACTGCAGCCGCACCACAGGGAGCGGCAAGCTGCAGTCCAATCAGGGATTAGGCAAGCTGCCCGGGGATGGGCGGCACTGTACATAAGTAAGTTGTGTAAATATTAAAGTGATTAGAGTTTTAAGTAGTTTTGAATTTGCCCAGTACGTGTGTTTGTTTGGATCGAGGTCGGAAGACCCGATCTTGCCTTCACCTAAGTCAGAATCTCTCGGGTGCCTGGCGGCATTGTTTATTTTTGTTGCAGGAACCAGGAGAAAGATGAGCAGTATCCTATTCATGGCTGTGATGATCGGGTACAGTGTGGCCTATCTGGGCCGCAATAAGGACTCCACGGTGTATGGGTGCTCTGGCAACAGAGGACCCATCGCGATTGACGGAACCGGCCCGCGGGACGATGAAGAGACTGCCGCCTACTTCCATGAAGGAAGATGGCCAGGCTGGCTGGGGTCGAACTCTACTGAATACTCCAGCCAGACAGGTTTGCATACAGAGAGACATCTCTGATGGGCCCCAGGTTACGGATCATAGCATCCAGAGTAAGCGTTACCGTCGGGAAGAAGATTTGCCTGGTCTGCAAGGGAAATGTACCTTTGAATCGCTGGTGGTGGCTGCGCAAGTTGAGCAGCACCATGAAGAACTCCACAGTCGAGTGGGAAAGATTGGGTAACAAAACCCATCGGACTATTACGGGGACTCATGGGGGGTTGAGTGCCTGTTGGGACAAATGGTGGGAACCAGATGAGGGGATCTACATCTGTATGTGGGGTTCATGAATGCGCTTGCCCCACAGGCATCTCCATCTTTTTCCAAAGGCAGTGGCAAGATACAGGGAGAGGAATGAGGTCGGACGTCAGCACATGGGCGTGTGGAGTCCCATACTCTCAGATCCCAGTAAACACCACTGAACTCATCACCCACCCACGCAAGCCCCTGCCCATGATTCCAGTAGCCAAAGCCCGCAAGGAAGGGTGCCCCACCACTACCAAGGGACCTGGGAATGGATTGGCATTAGTACCCACAGCTCAGGTGCTGTACCAAGGGGTACACTACGCGGTGGCTTCGGTGATTTTAAACATCACCGAGGTGCGCTTGCCTGAGTGATGCCCCAAGGAAATGGAACAATTGTACCAGGTCCTGTTAAAAAACATGTTTAAACAGTTTTACGAATTCGACTTTGCCGATGTCGACAGAGCCGAATTGTACACCGCACCACATGAAGCCTTGGACAGGATAGGGAGGCAAAGAAGGGGTGCAGTAAATGATATTTTCACAGCTTTTAATACAGGAACTTCCGTCATCAACACACGGGATGACGTGGAGCTGCAAACCCAGATCAATGGTTTGAAAACACAGTTAAGAAAAATACTGACTGACGAGAACAAGGTAGTGGGTTCTGAGTTACATGAGGACCAGGCCATGACACTACACTTAAAAGAAATAATAGCTGAGCTGGAAAAACACGCCAGAACGGTAAATGCTCTCATCAGGGAGGATCGGAATACGTCCAATCAGGCTGTGCAGAATGAAGCTTGTGTACTGTATGGGGCGTGGTTACTGGGCGAGGGCCGCAGCAACCTGGAGGATTTGAAACAAGGTTTAGACCCCTCCTGGATCAGCAACAAGCACCTCGCTGCCATCCACTCTTTTGCAAATGCATTGAGTCCGTGTCAGCTCAGACTAGCTTCAGAAGCCTACCCAGTCCCAGTGGACTGTGGACGGTCTAATCACACCATTATGGGTATAGTGGTGAGCATGCCGGTGATGGGAAAGACAGCTAATCCCACCCCGGTATACAGGGTGGGGAACATTGGAGTCATTCAGGGGGTTGTGCACATTCGCTATACAGGTGACCCACCTTACGTCATTTGATGGGAGCATGCAATGATGGGTACCAACCTCTCGGGGTGTCGGAGCCGGGGAGCACACATCATCCTGTGTCCCCAGCACTTGAATGCCCATTCAAAACCACAGTGTGGGTTCAGAACTGCTGGCGCAGAGCCTATAACTTGCACCATGGAGGCAATGGCACAGCGTCATGTGCCCCCGCAGGTAGCATATATAGGAGGTGGGACATACTGTGTCACCAGTGCAGCGCCCCACTACCAACATGGACAGCACGGTTGGTGTCCGGTTAGTGACAGCAGCTTCTGGTTCAAGCCCAGGGCAGAAGTTCAATTGGCCCAAGAGTGAATTGTCCCCATTCCTGAACCTTCCACAGTTCACATCACTGTTAAAGACAATTTCACCGATCTCCAGCGATTCGTTGCACATTTTGGATATTTTATTCCCCCTCTCCCTGAACACCTCACCAAGATATTAAAAACCATTTTTGTTTCACAGAAACATTTCTATACACTGGAGCAGAAGACTTTAGAGATAGGGGCAGACATATTGGATATAGTGACCCCACCGTGGTGGGACCTGTTCACTAGTATAGAAGTCCCTTCTTGGATTAGGATTGCCTCCCACATTCTTGTAGTGTGCCAGGTTATCATTGTAGTTTATTTACTGTTTGTACACTGTAAAAAGGTCAAACATTCGCAAAAGTATGAGAACAGAGGGGAATGGAGGGAGCATTATGTGCGGGTAGAAGAAGAGACACCCATTTAGATTTTTGCTGCTCTGTACAAAGGTAAAGTTTTCCCTCCTTCCTCTGTATTATTTTGATAGGTATTCATGTGCATTTTGTAAAGTCTGTGGGTTGTTTAGTTAATTAATACACAGACTCCAAGAGTAACTTAAAACAGGACTTTACTATTCGAAGGTCAGGGCGAATCTGCCCAATAACTCCTGGCATAACACTTATATACTGGTGTGGTCACCGTCGGTATTACCGTATACAGAAGCCAAACAAAGTAGTGCCACACCTAAAATAATTGTCTTAAAGGTGATACGGTTACATACAATAGTCCTCTTAAAGGTAGACGGGTACATACACTACAATCCTCCCTTTTTAGCTTACAACATACTTATTCCCCATTAAACATAACATATAATCAACTTCAGGTAAAACAATTCACAGATATAGTCTCTGCGGGAAACAGTTCACAGATTCAGTCTCTGCGGGAACAGGTCACAGATTCAGTCTCTGGTCTTGACTCGGTCCGAACAACATCTCTGTGGTGTAGCCGGTTCACATTTCTAGCGTGACTCATCCAATAGTCTTTCCCTTGGCTTAACAGCTTGAACTTCCGTCCTGCTGAACCAGCAGTGCTGACTTTTACAAACAGCTGGACTGCCTTGGTAATTTTTCCTCTTTCCAACTGATTTGGCCCCCTTCGTGGGGCCCACGTGCATGATCTGATAGAAGTGATAATGATTTAGATGGTTACCGTCTTCTGCTTCGTCTTTTTCTTTTCTGCTTCTTGGAGATCGGGGCTCCCTTATCCGCTGCCAGCTGTAGCGCCACCATCTCCCTATGTTCCTTAGACTTTAAGTGCTTCATCCTGATTTCTGCACTTTGGGAGTTTTCATCACAAGCTGGGCAGACCAAGTCATCGTAATATTCCGTGTCACTCAACAGGTCATGGTAATATTCGGTGTCGTCCTGAGCTAGTCTAGCGAGAGGGCCTGCTACTTCTTCCGTACCCAACTGGACGTTAGCCGACTGTTGTTCCCTCCCTAGACATCTTTCCTGAAGAGACTTCTTCATGCATTCATATTCATCCCGCTCTTCCTGGGTTTCCTGCAAATCCTTCACTCATGACTTCGTTTGTGATTTCAACACTTCCCCTTCCCTCGGGGATTGATTGATCAGGCTATTCAATCCTCCTACTGGAGCAGCTGTTTCAACATTCTGCTGTTCACATTGACGTGATTCAGCGTACTTTTGGCATCCCTGTAAAATCTGTGTTGCAACCTCAGCTATTTCCATAACTTTTGAGAGCTCCGAACTCCTTCCCTTTGAAGATTGAAGCTCGTGTTCAGATTGTTCCCATTGTAGAGTCTTGTCCTTCAGCATATGAAGGAGTTGGCTGACCGTTAACTCTTCGACGGGGACACTGTGGGTCAAAGTCTTCTCCATTTCATCCACCTTTTCCTCCAATGCTTTCACCTTCTTTTCCTCTTGTACTTTGGCTTCCAGCGCTCGGACAAGTTGCGCCTTGATGCTCCCTAGCTCATGTTCAGAGGCCATTCTTACAGTCTCTGTGTTTCTTACAGTTCCCTTTTCTTCCACTGAACGGATTCCCAGTTGAATCTGTTCTTCAAGTTGTTGAATCTCGGTCATTGCCGCCCCATATTTGTCTTGGGTTTCCTTTAATATTTTTATGAGTTCTTGTACATCTTGCCTTTCATGTTCTGCCATGTCTTTCACCTCTAATTTCTCATCTATGGATGGAACTTCTACCGATGAGTCTGTCTTGGCCTTGAGCTCATCAAGAATTTCCTGCAGCCTTTGGACTTCTTGCTCATGTTCAACCTTCAGTTGCTCATATGCTTCCACTGAAACTAGCTTTTCGGAGGTTGCCGAGTTAACCCCTTCCAGAATTGTAGCCTGGGCCTGTTCATACTGTTCTTTCAACTTCTCACACTCTGCTTGTAAGGAGTCGTAGAGAAGAACTGGAATAAAATCCTGACTTCCTGAAGATTCCTCTTCATTTGCTTCTTCCTGCAAATATTCTAACTCCTGAACAGCATAAGGGAGATGTGATCGGTAATTGGTCATGATGGCTCTATGGTCGCTCTCTGCTTGAGCTAGCTGCTTCTGTTGTCTTTCCAGATTCTCCCATTCGGTGTCATAGAACTTTTTCATTGTTTTCATCTCTTGTACGAGACGGTAACTCAATTGTTCTAATTGTTGTCGTAATTTGAAATAAGTTTGAGTCCGAGCTCGGTGTTCTTCCGTCATGGATATGTCCGTAACTTGAACAGGCTCAGAATTTTCTGTCAAACTAGGTTGTCGTTGTTCGGTGGAGTTCTGTTCTGAAACTTTGTTCTTCTCTGGAGCATAAGCCTTTATGCATGCCTTCGTTTTTCCAACCTTCGTCGGCAAGTCCATTTCAGCCTTGTCTTTCATATTTGGGTTGGTCTTATCGTCATCCATTTCAGAATCTGAGCTGATTGTCTGCACCGAGTCCTCACTCGTTATGGCTTTTAGATAGTGCCATTCCATGTCTATTTTCTTGATCCACTCCCGTCCTAGAAGTGGTGGTCCTCCCTCATGTAGTACGTATAAGTTCATTCTTGGGTGTTCTTTACCCCTATCTCTCACTTTGACTCTTATCTTTCCCATGGGGTATACTTTATGCCCCGTGTATGTCTGCAATACGAACTTGGTATCTCTTAAGGATATATGTGAGAATAGCCGGTGGTAATCCCTTCGATTTATGACTGATAGAGCTGATCCAGTGTCCAACTCCATTTTCACTTGGATTCCAGCTATTTTTAGCATGACCCACATAGTTTGTAGGTCAGCTTCCTCACTCACATTGTGAATTCTCAGACTACCCAGCTCCTGGCCGTTTGGGCCTGAGTCTGAATTCTGTTCGTCTGAACTCTTCTCAGCCACCTTGTGTACCTTGTTGTACTTTTCCTGTGATGGCTTCCTTTGGTTGTTGGTCCTTTGGTTGTTGGTCTTCTTCCCTGACCGGCATACCTTAGCTATGTGACCCAGTTTGCCACATTTCCTACATTCCTGGTTCTTAAACCAGCATTGGTTCTGGTCGTGTGTTGTCTTCCCACAACGATAGCATTTTGTTGTTGTCAAGGTAATTTGATCCACACTTAGTGCTGCTGTCTTTAGCTGCATTTCCGCAGTTCCCTTCGCTGCGGCTTCGTGCGATGCTGCAATAAGGACAGCCCTGCCAAGTGTAAGGTTGTTCTCTTCGCGTAGTCGCTTTTGCATTCCTTCCTTTGCCAACCCGCACACGAACTTGTCTCGCAATGCCTCTGTCAGATTCCCTCCAAACTGGCAGTGTTTTGCTAGTCTACGCAGTTCGACCAAGTATTCTGTGTTGCTTTCGTCTTTCCGTTGCGTTCTCGCATAGAATTTGAATCGTTCCGCCAACATCAACGGTGTGGGGTTCAAGTGATCCTTCAGAACAGCCACAATATCATCGAAAGTCTGATCCGCCGGTTTAGCTGGTGATAGTAGATGCTTCAAGAGCCCGTATGTCTTCGCGCCCATCGAGTTTAGCAAGGTTATAGCTTTGTCATCTTCTTCTATTTTATTGGCCTCACAATAGATCTCGATGCGTTCCACGTACGTGGCCCAGTCTTCTACCTCGGCATTAAAATCGTTGATGTTACCACGCTTAGGCATCTTCCTCTCTTTCTGATAACACCCCGAATTATTTCTTTAACTTATTTTTTTTTCTAAGATGGCTGTTTTCCCGCGAAAATGGCAGTTTCCCGCGCTTATCTTCTCTCCCCGCCCACTTCAATGGCGGTTTCCCGCTTCTGTCTTCTTCCCCGCCTAATGGCGGCTTCCTGCGTTTCTTCCCTAGCGGGAGGGGTACACTTTCCCCCACAGGCGACGGCCGCTGGCTTTCAGATTCACAGCCTGCGCGTCGGCTTCAGTGCTTTCCCTTTTCTCGGCAAGGCAACCGGCGCTGGGTACACCCCGTTGACGGCGAACAGGTTCAGCTGCTGGGATGGCTCTCGCTCAGTTCCCCTTGCTCTGGCTCGGTCTCTCTCCCGCTCTCTCGGCTCTACCGGCGCTGGGTACACCCCGTTGATGGAGAACAGTTTCAGCCGCTGGACTGGCTCTCGTGCAGTCTCCCTTGCTCGGCTCTGCCTCTCCCGCTCGCTCGGCTCTACCAGCGCTGGGTACACCCCGTTGACGGAGAACAGTTTCAGCCGCTGAACTGGCTCTCGCGCAGTCTCCCTTGGTCGGCTCTGCCTCTCCCGCTCGCTCGGCTCCCAAACGCCTCTCCCAGCCGTCTCGCAGTCCGCTGCTTCCCTCCCCGGCTGCGGCTGAGTTTTTATATCTTCCCGCGCCTACACTCCCGGTCGCAGCGCTTCGTGGCATCGGTCGCTGCCCGGCCTTTTTCGCCGGTCACGGTCTAGCTGTCTCACGATGCCATTGCGTCCCCAGCCCGTCTGTACCGCAGCTTCCTTGCTCCACGCTGCCCCAGTCTCATCGCCTCTGGGCCCGACTTCTGTCCGGCTCCTTTCCCCCTCGACCGTGGTCAAGTGCACCGCCCTTATCCTCCGGTTATTCTTTTTACTTTTCCCTTACTCACAGTCACCGTGGCCGCCTTGCTTCTCGTGCTGATCGGCTCACTCCTCACCGTGGGAGAAGGGACAGTCAGTGCCTGTTGCTGATGGAAGTCTTTGTCTCTGAATTCTTCCTCCTTTCCAGCTCTGCAGACTCGAGTTTTCTCCCAGCAGAATGACGAGGGCGGTTGCCTCTTCTCGACGCTCGCTAACTGCTTCGGAATTATTGTTGCCACAGGGTACGATCGGACTCGTCGCCACTGTAAAGTCTGTGGGTTGTTTAGTTAATTAATACACAGACTCCAAGAGTAACTTAAAACAGGACTTTACTATTCGAAGGTCAGGGCGAATCTGCCCAATAACTCCAGGCACAACACTTATATACTGGTGTGGTCACCGTCGGTATTACCGTATACAGAAGCCAAACAAAGTAGTGCCACACCTAAAATAGTTCTCTTAAAGGTGAACGGTTACATACAATAGTTCTCTTAAAGGTAGACGGGTACATACACTACACATTTGATTTTTCGTCTGTTTACTTTATTAATTCTTTATTCTTGAACTTTATTAGATGTGCTGTTATTATTAAAAGATAGTGTGTATGCACCAGGTGATGTAGGGGTATTAGGACCCCCTCCACGCCTGGAAGTGAGCATGTCAAATTTCACATCTGAAGTATTGCCATCTATAGATGCTTAATGTGCACTAGGTTTTCTGAAATGGGAAATGCATGTGTCGTGGGGTCATAGATGGGTAAATACTGGGGATGGTTTGATTATGGAAAGTCAGAAAATTTTGCTCACCCAGAATTACGATACTTCAAGCAAGATATAGTATCATCAGGGAGGAGTGTAGGACTCGCAAAATTGAACATTATGTTATAAAGGGTCGAATGGCAGAAGAGGCCATGATTTTAAAGACTGTTTTAAAAGAAGCCAAGGAAAAAGGGGCATTCAAAATGGCCGCCAGACCCCGTGACCAACTTATTGGGACACTTTCAAATGGTTCCTGCAGTCCTCAGATAGCTTTGTGGATTCAGCCCACAGTAAGTTCTGGAAGCCGTTTCTGAGAGAACGAAACCAGACACCAACATATACATATAGTTTGGAAGCAGATCCAGTCAAGATCAGCCTGCAGATAAAGGCCATCTAAATGTTTAACCAGACAAAAGGAAACAGTTTCATATTCATGAGAAGAGCATCAAGGGCCCGTTAAGGACATCACCAGGACATTAAAAACAATAAAGGTCATTCCAGACCAGAGATGCCCCGTTACTGGCCATCCAAAAACAGTTTAAAATATAATCACTACTCCGTTGTGCTCCCAACCCGCCAAAATTAAAACAAAAGACTAACCTGATTTGGCGCAAGATAAGGGCTTCTGATGAGAAGTATATCTGGGAACCCAGAGGTAGATAGAGGCATCGTGGAAAACGAGTGGAAGCTATAAACGGAGCGGCCATCCTCGGAGAGGAAGAAGAAGAAGACGGTTCGAGCCAGTGTCCCACCCCAGGAAAAAACATCGGGAGGTCATCGACCAACCCTGGGCCGTTGATGAAACGAGAGGCCATCGACCCACTCCAGCTCGGGAGAAGAGATAAGAAAAAACTACAGAAAAGATGATGGGGGCCAGCCCAATGCTCCTCCGACTGGGGTCGAGCAAACTATCCCCGACCCCGCCGACATTCCAGACCAGCCGGTGTCCAGCCGTCCCCGACCCCTACCTCAGGAGAAAGGTGTGGTGCAGTTCGCTGGGGCTCCAACAACCACGTGGAGATGGGATGCCTGAAAGGATCAAACGCAGACCTGTTTCAAAACCTTGCACTTCCTAGTTGGATTGGTGAGCATTTTTTTGGCCCTTCATAATCAGATCTAGATAGGCTTAAGGGGGTGGACATTTAAGGGTATAATTAACATGAGTTGTTGTCCCTCGATGTTCTGTTTGTTTTCCCCATTTCATGATGATCTTTGTAGAGTATAATATGCCTGTATTTGCATTAGTTAGTACTATGTCATTATGATTTGTTTGTGTTTTCCCCTCCCATGTACCCTCTTATTTGCTTGAATCTTGATTTGTTTTACATTATGCAATAAAATTCCATTTCGTTTCATCAGACTTGGTCCATAAGAGTTTTCCCTACATTGTAATTCCTGTCCCTAAGTCCAGAATCTAAGGGGCGAGTGGGTCGAACCACTCACGGTTTTACTGTGCAAGAGAGAGAGGCCTCTAGAGAGAGAAACCTCTGCGATCTGAAACCCCTTACAGGACATAAACCCCATTGGTCTTTCAGTTCCATCTTCCATGCAGTGTGAAAGAACTGCCCCCACCCCGTATGGTGAAGCATCACAAGAGAGAATGATGTCTTTCTCTGCATTGTAGTGAAGCAGCACATCCGACGACAGCATCAGTTTGTTGGACTGTTCAAATGAAACCCTGTGCTCCTCTCCCCACTGCCACTGTGTCTCCTTGCGCAGTAGTTTGTGAAGAGGTGCTAACACAGTTGACAAGTTTGGTAAAACCTGTTATAATAATTCAGCAGTCCCAGGTAAGCTTTTAACTCAGCCACATTTGTAGGAGCAGGGGCGACCTGCAGTGCTTGTACCTTCTGCTTGAGTGGATGGAGCCCGGTGACGTCCACTCTGTGTCCGAGGAACACTGCCTCATTCCCCAGGAAAGTGCACTTACTCCTCTTGAGCCATAACCCTGCCCTCTCCAATCTCTGTAGTACTTCTCTCAGAGTGCTCAGATGCCACTGGTAGGTTCTTCTCGTCACCAGAATGTCATCCATATAGATGGAAACATGTGGAATCCCTTGCAGTACCCTTCGATTGCCCTCTGGAAGATAGCTGGTCTAGATGAGATTCCAAACGGTAAGCAGTTATATGTAAACAAGCCCTTGTGTGCATTTATGTTGACATACTTCTTTGATTCGTCATCCAGTGTAATCTGCAAGTAGTCACGACTCATATCCAACTTTGTGAATTTCTTTCCTCCAGCCAGGTTTGCAAAGAGATCCTCTGTTTTGGGAATCGGATACTGCTCTAGTTTGGACACCTGATTGACAGTCAATTTATAGTCTCCACAGAGTCTTACCGAATTGTCCGGTTTTAAAACAGGTACTATGGGAGCTGCCCATTCCGTACATTTCACTGGCTCCAGTATGTTCTCTCTCAATAGACAGTCAAGCTCAGCCTCTACCTTTGGCTTCATGGCATATGGCTCAGGTCGTTGTTTAAAAAACCTTGGCGGTGCCTCCTTGTCTACATAAATCTTAGCTGGGGGGCCATTAAATGTGCCAAGTTCCTCCTTGAACACATTCTCATGTTCACTCAACACTTCTTGCAAAGTCAACTGTTTGCCCGCATCTATTTGATGTACTGCTCCCCAGTCTAATTTAAGTTCTTTTATCCAGCCCCGACCTACAGGTTTTGTCCGGTACCCGATACTATAACTACAGGTAGCTGTACCACTGTGTCCCTGTGTTGCACAGTTACCTTAGCTGTAACTAATGTAGCTACTCATTCACCTGTATATCTTTTAAGATGCAGGGAGCAAAGCTTTAACTCTGGAACTTTTGCATAGTTCCACAATTTTGAGTACTCTGCCTTGTTCATTATGGTCACGCCGCAGCCTGTATCCACTTCAAAGTTCACCTTAGAGTAATTTACTGTCAGTCACAATGTGAGAGGAGCCACTTTTGGAATGTTCTCTAACATGCTATACATTATGAACATGTCATTTTCTTCCTCAGCTTCCCCGCTGATGTGGTGTGCTCCATGTTTATTCACTTCTCTCCCTTGGTTTTGCTGTCCTCCCCCTTTTGGTTTGGATTCCTCCGCAGGTGATTTCGCCCTGCAAGCTCGTTTTATGTGTCCTTGTTTCCCACACTTGTAGCACTTTCCCTCCAGAGACCGGCATTCGCTCGCCAGGTGATCGCCCTTGCATCTATAACATGCCGTCACATGCTCACGTTGTGGTTTCTGACGCATGTTCAACTTGTGCACAACAACCTGACCTGCAACTTGCATAGAATGAGCCCTGTCTGAACCCTGTATTTCTTTTACATCTCGGTTCGCTGTCTCTATAGCTTGAGCAAGTTCCAATGCCTTTCATAAGTAAGCCCAGTCTCGGATAATAATCTGCACTGCATTCGGTCGTCCATTATTCTGCAAACTAACCTATCTCTCAGCATTTCCTTCAGGTTGTTCCCATAATTGCAATCTTGTGCAAATTTACGCAACACCGCTACATATTCCATTACACTCTCTTCCTCTTTCCTGTTCCTTGAATTAAACTTGAACCGCTGTACAATCTCACTAGGCTTAGGGTTCAAATGTTCTTTTAGCAAGGCCACTAACTTAACAAATGATTTGTCTCCAGGCTTTTCAGGACTGAGCAGATTCTTCATCAAACTGTAGGTTTGGCTTCCCACTGAACTAAGCAGAATGGCTTTCCTTTTTCCGGCATAATTTATTTCATTTGCTTCGAAAAAATAACCCAATATTTCACAGTATTCTTCCCAGGTTTGTGCTTGAATATCAAAAGCAGAAACCGTTCCTACCACGGCAGCCATGCTCTCTTCCAGCTGGTAGTTAACCGTAACTCGTAATTTTGTTGTTTAAACGTCCCGGCAGACTTTTCTTCTTTATGCAGGGTCCTTTAATTTCCTCATCGCCAAATGTGGAACAAGGGCTCAAAGAGGCGATATCGTAGAATTAACATGATTTCTTTATTTACAACTGGGAAACTCATTTACAGACAGCCTGCATCAGCATCCTGGCATTCCACCTTGTGCTGACCTACACAGGAAGCAAACATCTGACCTTAACAGGAAGCAAACCTCTGACCTTAGCAGCAGCATTGGTTAGAGCACCACCTGGTGGATAACCTAAATCATAACATCCCAGATTACTATACAAAGTACTTCAGCCAGAAGTGCCGAGTGGATGATCCATATTGGCTTACTCCCGAGGTCCACAAAAGCCTGTCTTCAGCCAATTCGATTCACTCCACGTGATGGCAAGATACGGCTGAGCGCACTGGATACAGCAAAGGCTATAGGCCCCGACAACATCACGGCTAACGTGCTGAAGACTTGTGCTCCAGAACTAGCTGCACAACTAGCCAAGCTTTTCCAGTACAGCTAAAAGACTGGCATCTATCCGACAATGTGGAAAACTGCCCAGGTATGTCCTGTCCACAATAAGCAAGACAAATCCAACATGGCCAATTACCGCCCCATCAGTCTACTCTCAATCATCAGCAAAGTGATGGAAGGTGTCATCGACAGTGCTATCAAGCGGCACTTACTCACCAATAACCTGTTCACTGATGCCCAGTTTGGGTTCCGCCAAGACCACTCGGCTCCCGACCTCATTACAGCCTTGGTCGAAACATGGACAAAGGAGATGAATTCCAGAGGTGAGGTGAGATTGACTGCCATTGACATCAAGGCAGCATTTGACCGAGTGTGGCATCAAGGGGTCTGAGTAAAACTGAAGTCAATGAGAATCAGGGGGAAATCTCTCCACTGGCTGGAGTCATACCTAGCACAACTGAAGATGGTTGTGGTGGTTGAACGTCAATCATCACAGCACAAGGACATCGCCGCATAAGTTCCTCAGGGCAGTGACCTAGGCCCAACCATCTTCAGCTGCTTCATCAATGACCTTCCCTCCAACATAAGGGCAGAAATGGGGATGTTCGCTGATGACTGCACAGTGTTCAGCGCCATTCACAGCTCCTCAGATAATGAAGCAGTCCAGCCCACAGGCAACAAGACCTGGACGACGTTAAGGCTTGAGCTGATAAGTGGCAGGTAACATTCGCGCCACACAAGTGACAGTCAATGACAATCTCCAAAAAGCGAGAGTCTAACCACTTCCCCTTGACTTTCAATGGCATTACCATCGCCGAATACCTCACTATCAACATCATGGGGGGTCACCATTAATCAAAAACTTAACTGGATCAGCCACATAAATACAGTGGCAACAAGAGCAGGTCAGAGGCTGGGTATTCTGCGGCAAGTGTCTCACCTCCTGACTCCCCAAAGCCTTTCCACCATCTACAAGGCACATGATACAAAATGGGTGGGAAAGCAAGTTGTGCAGAAGATGCAAACAACCTGCAAAGGGATATTGACAGGCTAAGTGAGTGGGCAAACATTTGGCAGATGGAGTATAATGTGGGAAAGTGCGAGGTTATACACTTTGGAAGGAAAAATAATAAAGCAAATTATTATTTAAATGGAGGGAGATTGCACAAAGCTACAGTTCAGACGGGCTTGGGGTACCTTGTGTATGAGACACAAAAATTTAGCATGCAGGTACAGCAAGTAATCAAAAACGCAAATGGAATGTTGGCCATTATTTCAAAGGGGTTGTAGTATAAAAGCAGGGAAGTTCTGCTACAACTGTACAGGGTATTGCTGAGACCACACCTTGAGTACTACGTACAGTTTTGGTCTCCTTATTTAAGGAAGGATATAATTGCATTGGAGGCAGTTCAGAGACGATTCACTAGGTTAATTCCAGAGATGAGGGGGTTGACTTATGAGGAAAGGTTGAGTAGGCTCGGCCTATACTCATTGGAATTTAGATGAATGAGAGGTGATTTTATTCAAACATATAAGATACTGAGGGGGTTCGACAAGGTTCATGCAGAGAGGATGTTTCCCCTCGAGGGTGAATCTGGAACGCGGGTCAGGATTTTAGAATAAAGGGTCGCCCTTTTAGAACTGAGATGAGAAGGAATTTCTTCTCTCAGATGGTCGTAAATCGGGGGAATTTGCTGCCCCAGAGAGCTGTGGAGGCTGGGTCATTGATTAAATTTAAGGTGCAGATAGACAAATGTTTGCAAGATAAGGGAGTGAAGGGTTATGGGGAGCGGGAAGGGAAGTGGCATTGAGCCCAAGTTCAGCCGTGAGCTTTTGAATTGCGGAGCAGGCTCGAGTGGCCAAGAGGCCTATCCCTGCTCCTATTTCTTATGTTCTTATGTATGGAATGTGATGGAATACCCTCCACCTGCCTGGATGAGTGCAGCTGAACAACTCTCAAGAAGCTCGACACCATCCAGGACAAAGCACCCCGCTTGCCTGGCACCCCATCCACCACCTTAAACATTCACTCCCTCCACCACCGGCGTACCTTGGCTGCAGTTTGTAACATCTGCAAGATGCATCAACTCACCAAGGCTTCTTCGGCAGCACCTCCCAATCCCGCAAACTCTTCCACCTAGAAGGACAAGGGCAGCACGTGCCTGGGAACACCATTAGCTCCATGTACCCCTCCAAGTCACACAACATCCTGACTTAGAAGCATCTCGCCAATCCTTCATCGTCGCTGGGTCAAACTCCTGCAACTCACTAAGTAACAGCACTGTGGGATTATTATCACCACATGGACTGCAGCGTTTCAAGAAGGTGGTTCACCACCACCTTCTCAAGGGCAACTAGAGATGGGCAATACATTCTGGCCTTGCCAGCGAAGCAGAGATCCTATAAACGAGTAAAAAATAAGACTCCGAGGGTTGGGACCTCGGCACATTCTACACTGCTTGGAGCTCAGTACCAGACAGGGTGAGCTCAATTAACTCTGTAAATAAAGTTGAGGGAACCCGGGCCAGTTCTCCTCCGTGTTCTTGTCCCAGTACCAAATTCAGAATAGGCCTGAAATGAAGCCTGTGTCGTTGCTGCTCTGCGTGAGCTCAGTACCACACTGGGTGAGGTCAATTAATGCAGCATAGGCGGGGCAAGGAGCGTGGGCCCGTCCCACACTGCGGGGGACCCCGTAACCCTGGGCGACAGATCAGGCTTAAATGGAAATTCTCCTTTCCTGCTCTGTGTGGATTTCAGTACCACTCTGGCTGGGATCAGCTAGCGCAGAACATTAAAAACATAGAAACATAGAAGATAGGAGCAGGAGTAGGGCATTCGGTCCCTCGAGCCTGCTGCGCCATTTAATGAGATCATGACTGATCATCCAAACTCAGTACCCTACCCCTACCTTCTCCCCATATCCCTTGATCCCTTTAGCATTAAGAAATATATCTAAATGCTTCTTGAATATATTTAATAAATTGGCCTGAACTGCCTTCTGTGGTAGAGAATTCCACAGGTTCACCACTCTCTGGGTGAAGAAATTCCTCCTCATCTCTGTCCTAAATGGCTTAACCCTTATCCTTAGACTGTGACCCCTGGTTCTGGCCTCCCCGACCATCGGGAGCATCCTTCCTGCATCTAGTCTGTCTCGTCCTGTTAGAATTTTATAAGTTTCAATGCGATCCCCTCTCATTCTTCTAAACTCCAGCGAGTATAAGCCCAATCGACCCAATCTCTCCTCATACGTCATTCCTGCCATCCCAGGCATCAGTCTGGTGAATCTTCGCTGCACTCCCTCCATGGCAAGAACATCCTTCCTCAGATAAGGCGATTAAAACTGCCCACAATACTCAAGGTCTGGTCTCACCAAGGCCCTGTACAACTGCTGCATGACATCCTTGTTCCTGTACTCGAATCCTCTCGCTAAGAAGGCCAACATACTATTTGCCTTCTGAACCGCCTGCTGCACCTGCATGCTTACCTTTAGCGACTGATGCACAAGAACACCCAGGTCTCGTTGCACTTCCCCTTCTGCCAATCAAATGCTGTTGAGATAATAAGCTGCCTTCCTGTTTTTGCCACCAAAGTGGACATTTATCCACATTATTCTGTATCTGCCATGCATCTGCCCAATCACCCAAACTGTCCAAATCATACTGGAGTTTCTCGGCATCCTCCTCACAGCATACACGCCCACCCAGCTTTGTGTCGTCACAGGCGGATGTTATAAAGTTTGGCATACCAGCTCTTTATGGGGTTCAGCACTACGCCAGGTCACCTCAGCTAACAGCACAGCGTCGTGGTTGAACCTAGGCACTTCATTCGCTGTGTGTTGCTCAGAACAACACTGGGTGAAATCAGCTAAATGAGCATAGGCTGGGGGTTGGAACTGGGCACTGTCTATTCTGTAGATGGCTCAGAGGTGCATCGGATGGGACAGACTACCTCAGCACAGGCTGGGAACGGAGCTTGTGCCCTTCCTACTCAATGTGTGTTGCTTAGTAGCAGATTCAGAACGGGCTGTAATTGAGGACTGGGCCCTTTCTGCTCTGGGTGGGGCTCAATACCACGCTGGGCGTGATTAGATAGCTGCAGGTGCCAGGGATGAATCCAGGGTCATAGAATCATAGAATCATAGAACATTATGACACAGGAGGAGGCCATTCAGCCCATCTTGCCTGTGCCGGTCGAAAAGGAGCTATCCCGCCTAATCCTACTTTCCAGCATTTGGCCTGAGATGTAATAAAACTCACTACGCACTTGGTTTGAGCATAAAGCAATGCTTTAATCAACCGGTTTCAGAACATGGAAGTCTAGTTTTATTTCACTAGCTCCTTGTCTAACACAATGTCCCTGGGAAGCTGGGGCCCACGCCCGAGTATTTATACTCCTTGGACGGCGCCACCAGCTGGCCGTCCAGCGTTATTTCTTAATTGATTTCTTGATGATGAGATTTATAACAGCTGTACCCCTTTAGGCTACCTCATTTCAAGTGCATATCCAAGTACTTTTTTCCAATGTGATAAGGGTTTCTGCCTCTATCACCCTTTCAGGCAAAGAGCTCCAGACTCCCAGCCCCCTCTGGGAGAGATCAGTC
This sequence comes from Somniosus microcephalus, assembly GCF_052327205.1. NCBI lineage: Eukaryota > Metazoa > Chordata > Chondrichthyes > Squaliformes > Somniosidae > Somniosus > Somniosus microcephalus. The sequence continues at coordinate 203,985,291 of NC_140998.1, read as the reverse complement.
CTCCTCAACTCCCCTCTAATCCTTCTACCAATTACTTTAGATGTGTGCCCTCTGGCTGTGACCGCTCTCCTAGGGAATAATGGCCATTCCTAACCACTCTATCTCGGCCTCTCATAAATTTGTACACCTCAGTCAAATCTCCCCTCAGCCCCCTCTGTTCTAACATAAGCAACAGCAAGCTAAGCGGTCTTCTCTCTTTGCTAAAATGTCCCAGTCCTGCCAACATCCTCGTAAACTCCTCTGTCCATCCTGCTCTGTGCTGAGCTCAGTGCCATACTGGTTGAGATGAAGAAACTCAGCACAACCAGGTGATGAAGCCTTGGCCCTTTCTTCCCTGTATGTGGCTCAAAAGCACACCGCTGGCGTCGTCTAACGCATCACAGCCGGTGTTGGAACGTGCGTCCTGTCTATACTGTGTGTAGCTCAGCACGACTTCGGGTGAGATGAATAACAGCACAGTCCGGGAAAGTACCTGCGTAATTCTTTCACTCTGTGGGGCTCTGTAGCACAAGGCTGAGATCTACTAAGTCAGCACAGGATGGTGATGGGTGTTGGATCATTTCTGTGGCCCAGCGCCAAATTCTGCAAAGTCATTGAAGAAATCCTGGGCCATTTCTGCTACGAGTGGGGTTCAATTTCACACAGGTTTTGATTAGCTAACATCACATGACAGGTATGGAGCCTGGATCCTTCCTGATCTGTGTGGAACTCAGTACCATAGTGGGTGAGATTGTCTATATCAATACAAGCAGTTAAAGGAGCCTGGGCCACTTCTGCTTAATTTTGATCAGTACCACTCTGGCTGTGTTCAACTAATTCAGCACAGGCCGTGCTTGGAACCGAAGGCCTCCCTTATCTGTTTGGTGATCAATATCGCGCTGGGTGACCTGAGCTATCAGGAGAGGGTGGGGATCAAATCTGGGACTTTGCTTCTCTGTGTGGAACTCAGTATCACACCATGTGAGATCCACTAAAAGAACTTGGTGCAAATGGAAAAAGGACCATCTCTACATTCCAAACCTCCCTGATCCACCACACAAAAACGCCCCGCTCCACTCCCTGCATCAACAAAAACACATTGCAGATAGGCCCAAAACTCACACGGACCCGCACCTCCCCAACACAGAGGGCGCCACTTCCTTTCACACTGACACGAACTTCTCCACACTGTCTGCTTTTCCCCTCCACACAGACGCACCTCAAACAAATAAGCCCTTCCCATCCCACGCAAAATGACGCCCCTCCCCCACACAGATTCTCTGCTCCCCCCCCAACCACACGGAACCCCAACTTCCCCTGTCACAGATCCGGAACCACCAATCCCCCACACGCAGATCCGCTCCTCCCATAGAAACTCCTCAAATGGAGCATCCCATCACCATATGGATCCACTCATGGAACCTGGGACCTTCTTGATCTGTGTGTGCTTCAGTACTGCACGGTTGTCATCAACTAATACAGCAGAAGCCACAGATGGAACATCTCGCCTTTCTCCTCTGTTTGGGGTTCTGTTTCATAAGTTTTGGTCGCAGCCACTTCAGTTGGAATCCGAGTTACGGTTGTTTTACCGCTTTTATTCACTGAAACACAAGGCACATTTGAAATTTTAGCTTTCTCACATGCCTGTACCTGACTCACCAAAATTCAAATCCGCCTCAATCCCAGCTTTTTCTTTCTTCTTTACTCATCTACTTCTGCTTCATTGACACATTACTGCAGCCTTACCTACTCTGACTTTAACTTTCTGGTTCTCACACATTTAAGTTTGCTCTGCTCCGACCGATCTGAGGGTCACAGTTCTAAGCTGCGCCAACCTTCATTTGTGTCTCGAACCCAATTGGCACTGCTGTCGATCAAACCCTGTGAAGCTCCAGCTTCAGCTTCAGCTTAGGCAGTCCTTCAGAACCGAGGATGTCTTGCTTCCACGTTAAAAATGAGTTCTCAGGTGACTGATTAGTCCAATGCGGGACCTACAGTCTCTGTCACAGGTGGGGCAGAGGGTGGTTGAAGGGGCGGGTGGGTGGGGTGCTTGGGTTGATGTGCGCTCCTTCCGCTGCCTGCGCTTGGCTTCCGCTTGCTCCTGGCGAAGAAACTCGAGGTGTTTGGCGCTTTCCCGGATGCTTCTCCTCCACTTTGTGCGGTCTTGGGCCAGGGATTCCCAGATGACGGTGGGGATGTTATCCTTTTTCAAGGGGGCTTCGAGGGTGTCCTTGAAGCATTTCCTCCGCCCACCTGGGGCTCTCTTGCCATTCAGGAGCACCGAGTAGAGCGCTTGATTTGGGAGTCTCGCATCGGGCATGCGGACAATGTACCCATCCATTGGAGCTGATTGAGCTTGGTCAAAGCTTCGATGCTGGGGATGTTGGCCTGAGCAAGAACACTGACATTGGTGCACCTATCCTGCAAATGGATTTGCAGGATCTTGCGGATGCAGCGTTGGTGGTACACCTCCAGTGCTTTGAGGTGCCTGCTGTACATGGTCCATGTCTCTGAGGCATACAGCAGGGCGGGAATCACTGCTGCTCTGTTGACCATGAGCTTATTGCTGGGTTTGATGTCCTGGTCTTCAAACACTCTCTTCCTCAGGCAAGCGAATGCTGTACTGGCACACTAAAGGCTTTGTTGGACTTCGTCACCGACGTCTGTCCTTGTTGACAGTAGGCTCCCGAGGTATGGAAAGTGGTCCACGTTGTCCAAGGCCTTGTCATGGAATTTGATAATCGGGGGGCAGCTCTGTGCAGCGGGGGCAGGTTGGTAGAGGACCTTTGTCTTACGGATGTTTACGGAAGCACCATCTCAGAGACTGGCACACATATACTACAGAGAATACACTACAGGACATGTCTTCAAGGGGAGAATCACTGCCTACAAGTGGGTAGGAGCTATGGCAGGGTGATGCAACACCATCAATACCAATTCGCCAGTGTGTGAGATCATCTGCTAGCCCTGCTGCAGAGGACTTCGATGGCCGAGGCTACCAAACAAGGCTGAAGGGTTTGCGCGTGTGATGCTATTTGCAGTGGGCAGCCTGCCAGCCAACATGCGTGCACTTGCTCCGAGCATAACAGAGTCCAAATCTAACTTGTGTCAGGATTCTTGCAGAGCATGGGGAAACTTCTGTCCAACATGGGGGGAGTGGTCCGTTCTATGAACAGAACACTGGCGCTCATCCGGTTGGCACTTCTGCTAAAAACGCTAAGTTTCCATGACCACTCACATTGCATGTAAGCTTCTATTGCTGCCAGTTTTTCATTGGGGGTCGTGGGCCGATAGCAATGAGAGGGCCTTGCAGAGACTCACATCCTTCCTGCTGTTCTAGCACAGAGATGCGGTTCCATCCCAAGAGAGTGGTCTTAGTTCCAGGGGAGAGACACGTGCTGTACTCTCTCACATTATTGTTTTCATATTAAACTAGCAAATCCAATGTTGAATTCAGGAAAAAAACGTCTTTACCCAGAGAGTGGGGAGAACGGGGGACGCGCTGTTAGGTGGAGTGGTTGAGGCGAAGGGCATAGATGCATTTAAGTGGCAGCTAGATAAGTACATGAGGGAGAAAGCAATAGAAGGTTTTGCTGAATTTGTGAGGTGAAGAGGGATTGGAAGAGCCGAGTGTGGAGAAGAAGCACTGATAGAGACCAGTTGGGCAGAATCACTTGTTTCTCTGCTATACATTCTATGTAATTCTATGCATTTTCTTTCCTTACAACCGCCCTTGAGTTCACTGATACTGGGGCTCCTTTCCAGTATCTAATCGAACTCACGATATCCCCACTGTGAGCTGGGTGTATCAGTGTCCATTTTATATTCCACCATCCCACGTCAACTTCTCAGCGAGGATCAGTGGATGACGATCAGGAGGGATCTCACTGGCTGATATTTCTGTCTTTCTAGCCTGATCTTTCGAAAATAAATGAAATTAAAATGAGTATCAACAAGAAGTTATCGTAGGAGACTGCTAAACGGAAAACAATATTTCAAATGGAATATAGCGAGGGAGAGTGGAAGCAGGAAAGCCAAATAATTAAACTAGAGATAGGAACAAAATCAGTGCAGCTGCGATTTTTGGATACGCCATCCGCAGCCCGCCTTTGAAATCAGTAGGAATGAGAATGAGATGGTTTCTGCAATGATCGCCCTATCAAGCCACTAGCCTGAATTAGAAAATTTAACTGCAACGGACGGGCTAAAGTTAGAACCCATTCAAGTGAATGACACCTAGGACGAGGCTTTCTTTCGCAAAACAAGTTGTTAGATTCGAATTTCGGAGTAAAACCAGATGGAATGACGGAACTGCTGACAAAGTTAAAGTTTATTAGAAAACAGCCGGAAGGCCTTGTGCACAAGGGAGAGGAGGGAGCCTCCTCAGACTCGCACCTGGCTCTCTAAGGAAATACAGCATACAAGCATTTTATATACCTTTCAATAAGCAACGCCCATTGGTTACGTAATTGGGTGTGCACCGACAGACAACGTCAATACAGTTACTCTCTTATTGGTTGGGTCATTAGTCACTCAATCTCGGGAGCCGCCCTGAAGTGTGCTTTGACATACAGCATAACACCTAGTTTCGAGATATCTAGCTTCTGTGAGCAAGGTCGCTTAATTCTTGAGACAAGAACCAATGTCAGCTTTTGATTGCGAGCAGACATTACAAAGGAAGATAAGGTGTTTGAGGCAAAGATAGAAATAGCTGACTCCCTATGAAGTCCAGTTTCCCTTATCTCTCAGAAAGCCAGCTGCATTAAACACTGCTTCTGTAACACTGATAACAACAAAGATGGAGCTCAAGGGTGTAGTAAATATGTTGTGGTCCGCTATTTCTATAGTACTTAGTTAAAAAGGTTTAATGATTGTCAAGTGTTCCATCATGCTTTGCAGCTACCTAAATATTACATGTACGTTTTTAATACATATATTTCTTAATAAGTGATGATAATCATCCTTTACATATGATTTCTAGTGCTACAGCCCTCCCTACAGATTTGGTTAATATATTTAAAGACTAGAGGATTCAGGTCTATTTTTGCGATCCAAAAAAATGTCAAAAAAAATTTGGATCGTTAATACTGTGACATCATGTTTATCTGTTCGATTGCACTATATCCAGTAAAGCGAAAGCAATTTGTTTGTTTAACTGAATATCATTAACATCAGTAATGGTGTTGCACAATTGATTCACAGGAGACTTCCCTCAAGTATATAGAAGGAATGGTTTTTGCTCCACATCAACCTCCTGCCACCTCTCTTTCTCTAACTCTACCAGCATTTACCTTGTATTCCTTTCTCCCCCTTTTGTTTATCCAGCTTCTAGGTGGAGGGGTGGAATGGAAACTTGCAATCGGAAGTCCAACAGCTTTAGTTAACTTTCAGTTCCTTTCTTCCCTATGTGTTACTCTAGCTTCCCCTTAAATATATCTGAGCTATTCGTCTCAACTACCACTTGTGTTAGAGAGTACCACATTCTCAACATTGTTTGGGTAAAGAGGTTTCTCCTGAATTGCCTAATTGAATATACTGATCATCTGAGGGCTTCGCCATCCCCACAGGTGGAAACATATTCTCTAGCTCTACCCTATCAAACCCTTTCTTATATAGTCCACTATCAGGTAGCCCCTCAGCCTTCTCTTTTTAGTTCATCCGCCAGAGTAAATAATTCTTTCTCTCCACTATTCATCTTCTGCATATATCTGAGATGTCATAACACTTTTAGCAGAACTCCTCTAACCTCCCTTTTTTAATGCGATGAGTTCCAAGTTTTCCTGCATGCTTTGACAACTGAAATCACTCGTCCCCGATAAGATGTTATTTGTTTTACTCAGCTCCCTCTCCATCAGACAAATTGTGATGCTTTCTGCTGGGAATATAGTCAATATGTTCTCTCTTTCTTGCAGTAAACATAATGGCAATTGTGATCCTGTCCCGGGGAAAGTGCGGCCTCTCCAAGTGCATCACTCACTATCTGGTGGCCATGGCTGCCGCAGATCTACTGTTCATTACCACCGGTATGATATTGAACTGGGTCATTGATATTCACTACCCAGTTAGCACCTTGTCCGTTACTCCGGCGTGCCATATCAAAATGGTCCTAGCTTTTGGGTCCAGAAACTTCTGCATCTGGTTAACAGTCGTTTTCACCTTTGATCGATTCGTCGCTATTTGCTGCCAGAAGCAGAAAACATCATAATGCACCAAGAAAACACCGGCTGTGGATGTAGGCACTGTATTTGTTCTGAGCTGGTTTGTCAATATTCCCTTGTATTTTATACTTGAACCTTTGTATTTTGTTAAAAACGTCCCAATGTTCTGCCGCATCAAACCTAGCTATTATGCAAAAGCTAGCTGGATAGCACATTACTGGACTCATAATATTTTAACACCCGGTTTTGCATTTGTTCTTATTTTACTGTTTAATTAACTAACAGTGAGACATGTATTAATCTCCAGTAAAATCCGACGGGCATTGAGCGGCATCAACACTGCTGAACATAACGTTGATTCTGAGTTGGATAACCGAAAAAGTTCCGTCATTTTACTCTTCACGATATCCGGAAGTTTCCTCATGTTAAGGGCAACTTACACCATACATAACCTGTATGAGCGAATCACAAGATCTTATGCCTATGTAGATTACAACGACGCTGTCTTTATCCTTCAAGAATCCGGAAAAATGCTTCTTTTTAGCTGCTGCACAAACATTTGTACTTATGTGGTGACCCAGAAAAAATTCAGAGAGGAGTTGAAGAATGCGGTGAAATATCCATTGACAGTAATAGTCAAAGTAATTAAATGTCAAAAAGAAATGGGATCTCCTGTTTGTTGTATTGAAATCCCCATCTCTTGCACCCACGAGCTTTCGGCCATGGTACCTGGGGCAGGGAGCTTGGGGAAGTGCACTCATTTATAGCTCAATCACACTGGGAGTAGCTTGGTTCTTTCCTTTTTTATATTTGATGCATAATGTGCCTCTTGTGGTGTCCTTAAAAAGACCTGTTCGATTAAAACAGCCTCACTACAACTCCGTGGTACACATTAATTAAACTTGGCATTGCTTGGTTACGCTGCGCTGTTGGTTAAGGGAATTCTGAGGAGGGCAAAACGTCAGGTGCTTGAAATTCTGCCTGATTAAGTTAGTATTTCATGCCATTGTCGGGAGCGGTGAGAGCAGAGACTCAGTGCGTCTTTCAACTCACTTTTGCGGGCCTTTTTCACAGGCCATTGTCGGGAGCGGTGAGAGCAGAATTTCAGTGCGTATTTAAACTCACTTTTGCGGGCTTTTATAACAGGCCATTGGCGGGAGCGGTGAGAGTGTAGGTTCAGTGAGTATTTAAACTCACTTTCGCGGGCTTTTTTCACAGGCTTACTAATCGCGCAGTCTGGCGGCGGCATTCCAGAGCCATGTCACGATTCAAATTGTGAAGCGGGCAGGAGCAAGCAGCTGATTGGCTGAGTACTTATACTAATCTATAGTCTGACAGTTAAGATTCATAGCTTATAAGGTTTAGAAGGTCTTAATTTTGTGGTTATATTTTTTGAGGTCTCTGTTGTGTAGAGGGGAGTGCTAGGTAACAAGGGCCCTTGAGGATATCATTTAATTGTAGTATAATTGGTGGTATTGATTTAATTTAAATTAATTAAAGAGTAATTCATGGCAGGACTTCCTCTATTGTGAAGACAGAACCAAAGTATGTATTTAATTGGTCTGCCATGCCTTTGTTCTGACTGCAAGTGATCTATGCTTGACTTTAGCAAACTTTTTCTCTTCACATATCTATAGAAGATTTTACAGTCAGTTTTTGTTTCCCCTGCAAGCTTATTCTCATGCTCTATATTCCCCCTCTTACTTAATCCCTTTGTCGTCCTTTGCTCAATCCTAAACTGCTCCCAATCCTCAGGTTTGCTGCTTTTTCTGGCCAATTTATATGTCCTCTCCTTGGATCATATGCTATCCCTAATTTCCCTTGTTAGCCAATGTTGAGTCACTTTCTTTGTTTTATTTTTATGCCAAACAGGGATGAACAAATTCTGTAGTTCATCCATGCGATCTTTAAATGTTTGTCATTGCCTATCCGCAGTCAACACTTTAAGTAATGTTCCCCAATCCAACCTAGCCAACTCGCGCCTCATACCATCATAGTTTCCTTTATTTAAATTCAGGACCCTGGACACTGAGTCAAAAAGTTCACTCTCCATCTTAATAAATAATGCTATCATAATATGATCGCTCCGCCCAAAGAGGCCTCACACAAGAAGATTGCTAATTAATACTGTTCCATTACACAATACCCAGTCTAAGATGGCCTGATCTCTAGTTGGTTCCTCGATATATAGATCCAGGAAACCATCCCGTATACAGTCCAGGAATTCCTCCTCCACTGTATTGTTACTGATTTGGTTAGACAATCTATATATGGATTAAGGTCACCCATGATAACTGCTGTGCCCTTATTGCATGCATCTCTAATTTCCCATTTAATGCCATCCCCAATCTTAGCATTACTGTTTGGGGGCCTGTATACAACTCCCACTAACGTTTTCTGCCCCTTGGTATATCTCAGCTCTACCCATACAGATTCCACATCATCAGAGCTAATATCCTTCCTTACTATTGTGTTAATCTCCTCGTTAACTAGCAATGCTACCCCACCTCCTTTTCCTTTTTGCCTTTCTTTCTTGAATATTGAATAACCCTGGATGTTGAATTCTCAGCCTTGGTCACCCTGGAGCCATGTCTCCGTAATCCCAATTATATCATATTGGTTTACATCTATTTGCGCAGGTAATTCATCCACCTTATTACGAATGCTCCTCGCATTAAGACACAAAGCCTTCAGGCTTGTTTTTTTAACACACTTACACCTTTTAGAATTATTATTTACTGCGGCCATGTTTGATTTAAACCCTTGATTTCTTTGACTGCCACTTTTGCTTTTCTCTTTCCTGTCTTTTGCTTCTATCCTTACTTCCCTTTCTTCTGCCTTCCCGCACAGTTTCCCAACCACTGCCATTTTAGTTTAAACCCATCCCAACAGCACAAGCAAACACTCCCACTAGGACATCAGTCCCGGGCCTACCTAGGTGCAAATCGTCCTGTTTGTAATGGTCCCACCGCCCCCAGAACCGGTTCCAATGTCCTAATAATTTGAATCCCTCCCCCTTGCGCCATTCCTCTAGCCACGTATTCATCTGAAATATCCTTCTATTTCTTCTCTGACTAGCACGTGGCACTTGTAGCAAACCTATGATTACTACCTTTGAGGTCCTATTTTTTAATTTACCTTCTTACTCCCTATATTCCGCTAATAGGACTTCTTCCAGGTTTTTACCTATATCTTTGGTACATATATGCACCACGACAACTGGCTGTTGACCCTCACCCTCCAGAATGCCATGCAGCCGCTCCGAGATATCCTTGACCCTTGCACCAGGGAAGCATCATACCACCCTGGAGTCTTGTTTGCGGCAGTAGAAACGCCTATTTATTCCCCTTACATTAGAATCCCCTATCACTATAGCTCTCTCGCTCTTTATCGCCCTGTCCTGTGCAGCAGATACACCCAGGGTGCCTGGAATTTGGCTGCTGCTGCCTTCTACCAATTACCCATCTCCCTCTACAATATCCAAATTGACATTTCTGTTAGAGAGGGGGATGGCCACAGGGGACCCCTGCACTAGCTGCTTGCGCATAGTATTCTGCCTGGTGGTCACCGATTCCCTTACTGCATGTGCAGCCTTTACCTGTGGTGTGAACAACTGATTATGCTTGATATCCACGATGTCCTCAGCATCGTGATTGCTCCAGTAGGTATCCATTCGCAGCTCCAGCGCCGCAATGTGGTCTGTCAGTAGCTGCAACTGGATACACTTCCTGCACACATGGTCGTCAGGGACAGAGGAAGCGTCCCTGATTTCCCACATAGTGCAGGAGGAGCATGCCATGGGGCCGAGCTCTGCTGCCATGAATTACCCTTTAATTAAATTAAATTAATTTAAATCAAATCAATACCATTAATTACACTACAATTAAATGATATACTCAAGGGCCCTTGGTTACTAGCACTCCCCGATACTCAACAGGGTCCTTAGAAACTATAACCACCAAAATTAAGACCTTCTAAATTTTATAAGTTATCAATCTTAACTGTCATACTATACATTAGTATCAATACTCATCTGGCCATCCTCACCCAATCAGCAGCTTCCACTTGTCCACATCAGTTTTTGAATCGTGACGTGACTCCAGAATGCCGCCGCCGGTCTCTGTGATTGGTAAGCCTTATACCGCCTGTCATAAATCTCACATCGAGAAACTACCTATGAAATAATATTGGACGGCCAGCTGGTGGCGCCATCCAAGGTGTATAAATACTCGGGCATTGGCCCGAGCTAACCAGGGACATTTTGTACAGACAAGGAGCTAGTGGATACAACTAGACTTCTATGATCTGAAACAAGTTGATTAAAGCCTCTCTTTATGCTCAAACCAAGTGCGTAGTGAGTTTTATTACGTCACCGCCACTCTCTCCGATCCTGACACTGAGCTCAATCAGCTCCCTCCCCTTGTGCCAACGTCACTTTTGACTTCTGACATCACTCTTTGAAAATTCTGCCAGTGCTGAGTTGGTACTGCCACCACCGCCTCACTGCTCCTCCCAGGTCCGCACTGCCGCTGCTGCTGCTGCTGCTGCTGTGGAAAACATGGTCTTACTGACTGGTGGAGCAGGCTCGAAGTGCGGAGTCGCCTACTCCTGCCCCTATTTCATATGATTTTTTGGACTTCTGCTACTGAGCTCCAAACAGAGCAGGAAGGACATCCTTTACTTCTATGCCCTCTGTTGTGTGTCATTGAGCACCATAAGGAGCAGAAAGCGTCCAGGCTTCGTGCCAGGCCTATTCTGAATTTGGTACTGGACCAATCACACTTAGCAGAAATGGCCCAAGTTCCATACTGAGTTTATTGATCTCAACCAGTATGGTGCTGAGCTCAACACAGTTTAGAAAGTGCCCAGCTTTCATCACCAACCTAGGCTGAATTCACCAACCACGGAACTGCAATCGACAAAGTGCACGGGCTCCATTTGCACCTTGAATGCTAGCTGTTCACACACCCTGTGGCAACGTGGCCCAACCTGTGCAGAAAATGTCTGGTATCAAATCTCTGGCATGTGCCGAGCTAGCTGATGACACTTAGTATAGCAGAGAGCTCGACACAGTGCAGGAAGGGCCCAGAATCGATCCGGGCTTCTCTGAGGTCGCTAATGTGGCCCCGTGTGGAACTGAGCCCCACTCGGAGCAGTAAGGACCCGGCTTTCAACCCCGGCCTGTGCTGAGTTAGGGAATCTCAGCCAGTGTGGTACAGAGCCCCACACAGAGAAGGAATGTCCCATGTACCATTCCAGCCTGTTTTAGCTGATTTCCCCAACTGTGTTAATGAGTTCCACACAGAGAAGGAGGAGACCAGGCTTTGTTTCCAGCCTGTGCTGTTCGTTCATTTCACCCAGCGTGGTGCTGAACCCCTCAAAGAGCACAAGAGCAAAGGTTCCAACCGAGGCTTGTGCTGATGTAGCTGAACTTACCCGGTGTGGCACTGTGTCACACATAGCAGGAAGGGCCCCTGTTCCATCACTGGCCTCTTCTCAGTTATTTGATCGCACACTTAGGAACCTAACCAAAAGAGACAACCAATCCGCATTTCGAGTCACTTCAATTAGCCCATGGCTGAGCTGTACCTCAAATGCATCTACCTGCCTTTCTTCTATAACCCTTAATACCGTGCCGTACACAAATCTATCAATTCCAGTAATGAAATTTTCAATTGGCATAGCGTCAATTGCGTTTAAGGGAGAGAGATCCTGATTTCGACTAGGTTGTGTGTAAACTTCTCTGTCAATTCCTCCCTGCCTTGCTTTAATTGTAAGTTTATGCCCCCTTATTCTGGGTTTCCCACTAGACGGTATAGGTTCTTTCTATCTACCCAATCAATTCCTTCAATTATCTTAAAAACATCAATTATATCACCGCTCAATCGTCTATACTCTAGGGCATGCAGCCTTGTTGGTGTAATGTGGAAAACTGTCCAGGTATGTCCTGTCCGCAAAAAACAGGAGAAATCCATTCCAGACAATTACCATCCCAACTGTCTACTCTCCATCATCAGTGAAGTGCTGAAAGGTGTCGTCGACAGTGCTATCAAGAGGCAGTTACTCACCAATATCCTGATCACCGACGCTTAGTTTGGATTCCACCAGGACCACTTGCCTCCAGACCTCATTACAAACTTCTTCCAAACAGGGACGAAAGAGTTGAATTCCATAGGTGAGGTGAGAGTGATTCCTTTGATATCAAGTCAGCATTTGACCGATTGTGGCATCAAAGAGCCCTAGCGAAAGTTAATTCAATGGGAAATCTCTCCACAAGCTCGTGTCATACCTATCACAAAGGAAGATAATTTTGGAAGCTGGAGGCCGGTAATCTCAGCCGCAGAACATTGCTACATGAGCTTTTTAAATCAGCGTCCTGGGCCAAACCATCTTCAACTGCTTCATCAATGAGTTTCTCCCCACCATAAGGTCAGAAGGGGTGATTTCGGTAATGATTGCACAGTGATCAGTTACATTCACATATTCCTCAGTTAACGAAGCATTCCTTGCCAGCATGCAGCAAGACCTAGGCAACTTTCAGGCTTGGGCTGATAAGTGGCAAGTATTATTCGCCCATCAGCATACTGGTGGTTACTATTGACCAGAACCATAACTGGATCAGCCACATAAATAGTGTCAGAGGCTGGGCATTCGGTCACATGGATCTCACCTCCTGAGTCCCCAAAGCCTTCACACCATCTACAAGGCACAAGTCAGGAGTGTGCTGAAATACACTTCACTTGCCTGGATGAGTGCAGCTCCAACAACACTCAAGAAGCTCGGCACCATCCAGGACGAAGTGGCCACCTTGTTTGGCACACTATCCACCACGTTAAACATTCACTCCGTCCACTACCAGCGCATATTGACTGCAGTGTGTACCGTCTGCAAGATAAACTGCAACAACTCACCAAAGGCTTCTTCGACAGCACCTCCCAAACCCGCAAACTTTTACATCCAGAGAGACAAGGGCAGCAGGCACACGGGGACACCACTACCTCCAAGTTCGCCTCCAAGTCACACACCTTCCTGACTTGTAAATGTGTCGCCATGCCTTCAGCATCGCTGGGTCAAAGTCTTGGGAATCCCTACCAAACCGCTCTGTGGGAGTAACTTCACCACACGGACTGCAGCGGTTCAACAATACATCTCACCTCCAGCTTTTCAAGAGCAATTAGGGATTGGCAATAAATGCTGGCCTTGCCAGCGACGCCCAAATCCAGGGAATGAATGAACAAAAAAAACTATGTTCTATAATTAACCATTTTTGACCCTATATCATTCTCGTCATTGTGTGTTGCACTCGCTGCAAGAGCAATATATGTTTCCTGAAGTGCGGTGCCCAACACTCAACTCAATAATCTAGATGGGCTCTAACGGTAGTTTTATACTTCTGCAATATAACTTCGAAACCTTTGTTTGGCAGCCCCCTTGAGATAGAGGGCAGCAAAGGCAACTGGATACCTAATGCAGGAAGATGGTGACAAAAAGTAGGGGGGAAATGGCAGGGGAATGGGAGTAAGACTTTCAGAGAGCAGCACAGATGTGGTGTGTCGAAAAGCATCCGACGATTCTGTAAAGGATCATAATTCTATCACTTCAGTGAAACAGCTTCAGTAACTGTACTCTAACTAAACGGTGATTTTGCGTAAAGATTTGCCTCTCACTCAGAAATAACAATTTAATATTCCACGTGAATGCAAACATTGTTTCCAAAATAAGCTTTATATGGATTTTCCAGTTGCAATGATTGTCAGAGAGCAGGAAGGTAAGCGGCTAAGGAAAGTTTTTGCTTCTTATCAGGACATAGAAACATAGCAACATAGAAACATAGAAGATAGGAGCAGGAGTAGGCCATTCGGCCCCTCGAGCCTGCTCCGCCATTCAATGAGACCATGTCTGATCATCAAACTCAGTACACTGTCCCTGCCTTCTCTCCATAGCCATTGATCCCTTTAGCCTTATGAAATATATCTCACTCCTTCTTGAATATATTTAATGAATTGGCCTCTACTACCTTCTATGGTAGAGAATTCCACAGGTTCACCACTCTCTTGGTGAAGACATTCCTCCTCATCTCTGTAGTAAATGGCTTACCCCTTATCCTCAGACTGTGACCCCTGGTTCTGGACTCCCCGACCATCGGAAGCATCCTTCCTGCATCTAGTCCGTCTAGTCCTTTTAGAATTTTATAATTTCAATGAGATCCCGTCTCATGCTTCTGAATTCCAGCGAGTATAAGCCCAATCGACCCAATCTCTCCTCATACTTCATTCCTGCCATCCCAGGTATCAGCGTGGTGTATCTTCGCTGCACTCCCTCCATGGCAAGAACATCCTTCCTCAGGTAAGGCGACCTAAACTGCATACAATACTCAAGATATGGTCTCACCAAGGCCCTATACAAATGCAGCAAGACACACTTCTTCCTGTACTCAAACCCTCTTGCAACGAAGGCCAACATACCATTTGCCTACTTAACCGTCTGCTGCACCTGCATCCTTACCTTCAGCGACTGGTGCACAATGACACCCAGGTCTCGTTGCACTTCCCCTTTTCCCAATGTATTGCCATTCAAACAATAATCTGCCTTCCTGCTTTTGACACCAAAGTGGATAACCTCGCATTTATCCACGTTATATTGCATCTGCCATGCTTCTTCCCAATCACCCAACCTGTCCACATCATACTGGAATTTCTTAGCTTCCTCCTCAGAGCACACACACCCACCCAGCTTTGTGTCATCTGCAAACTATTGCGGATGCCACGTACAGAGAATTGGGGGTAAAATTAATGTTGAGTGATTATACTAAATCGAACTAACTGCCCATTATACATCACGCTCGATTTTCCTTCTGATTGAAATGAATGGAAGGGATAATAAGGCGGGGTGTAACCTGGACGGCCAATTCCATATAGCGCAGTTTACCCAATTGCAAAATGCTAAGATCACAAAGGGTTGACGTCCATTGGCACGTGACCATGAAGCCACCTCAGGTTATCCTCAATGCACTGATGTATAGATCTGCTCATGCCAACTGTTAGTTTAGTTCTTTTTCTGAAATAAAGAAATATGTGTATAATGGCCTTGAACTTTGCACACGCCAGCGCACCAGTGATCACATGACGCAGTGATCAATTCCTGCAGGGGTACAAGTCAACGCGAGGCCCACCCGATATTGGGCCTTGGGCCTCATGTGCATTGGAGCAGCGAGCAAAACACTTTGCAAGTCGGGCTGTTGCTGGCAACGCAGGTGCAGGAAAATCTATTTCATCCGGCACTGACGGGACCGGCGTGATGCCGGTTTATCAAAAAGTCCGGATTACAGAGAGGTATAGTTATAAGTTACGAGAGCCCAGTACATGGCCACAGATCCAGGCATCCCTGGCAACAGGTGCAGGAACCACTGTTACATGGACACAGATCCAGGAACAGCCGCTAATATAAAGTAAAACATACGTCAACCTACTCCTGAATTTTGCCGGTTAACAGAGATTTCTGGTTATTTAGGTGCCGGCAAATCGAGAGTTTCCAGTACCTCTTGCAAAATGGAGTGCGACCAGGAGGGAGGGGTGATTGGGAGAGGAGGGTGCTTGGGGCACGAGGGTGATCAGGAGAGTGGTAACTGCAAAAGGGGTGGAGAGGGAGCGAGAAGGAGGGGGCAATCAGTAGCGGGTCTGGCTGATGTCAGAATCAGTATGGATGTCGAGTTAGAAATTGAGAGGTGGGTGCAAGCAGTGTTGTGCAGTAATAGTGTGGAGCTGCCCTGACCGGCTCCACATTCATGTAAGCATTTGAAAAATATATATTTTTGATGGCAACAGCCCTTTAGGTACTGCTGGTTAGGCTGCATGTACGCATAGTTCTCCCAAACTTCGCACGCGCCGGTGAGCATGTGACGCAGTGATCAATTCCTGCAGGGGTACAAGTCAATTTAGTAAAGCCAGCATAACATTTGGATAAGGACTCTGATTTATATATGCGAAGCTTATGACTGCTGGATTAAAACAGAAAATGATGGAAATACTCAGTAGGTTAGGCAGCATCTGTGGAGAGAGAAAGAGAGTTAACATTTCAGCTCGATGACCTTTTCTCAGGCCCCTAGATGCATGTACTGATGCCAGTACCAACATCAAAGGCAGTGCTCTGGAAGTATGTGCTCAAGCTGCCCGTCATATTTGCAAGCAGTGAGGACCGATTTCCGCCTTGAAAACCTATTAAATGTCATCAACTTTCTAGCCTGTACTGTTCACGACAGCATGATGTGCCTGAGCACTTCAACCAATTAGCTACCTGTGATGAGCAACAGCCGATTTTAAGGATAGTGTGGTAAAGTGGTCCCATAATAGAAATGGAATGTCAAATTAGGCAGGGCCGCATGATGGTGTCAGTGAAATGGAGGCAGCCAAATAGAGGAGATCTATTAATTATAAGAGCAGGTCTGAGGCTGGGTAACCGGCGACGAGTGACACAAGTCCTGACACCCAAAAGTCTCTCCATCATCTACATGGCACAAGTCAGGAGTGTGATGTCATACTCTTCACTTGCCTGGATGAACCAAAGAACAGAAGATCATGGGAAATAGGAGCAGGAGGAGGCCACTTGGCGCTTTGAGCCTGCTCCGCCATTCAATAAGTTCATGGCTGATATTCTACCTCATCTCCACTTTCCTACACTATCCCCATATCCCTTGATTCCCTTAATATTCAATAATCTATCGATCTACATCTTGAATATACTCAATGACTGAGCCTCTGCAGCATTCTGGGGTAGAGAATTCCAAAGATAAAAAACCGTCTGAATCAATAATTTCTCCACATCTCTGTCCTGAATGGCCTACTCCATATTCTGAGGATGTGACCTGTGGTTCTACACTCCCCAGCCAGGGGAATCAGTCCCCCTGCATCTACCCTATCAAGCCCTGTGAGAATTTTGTATGTTTCAATGAGATCATCTCTCATTCTTCTAAACTCCAGAGAATATAGTCCTTGGCCTAGAAATTCAGTATCACCACGTTTGGGGCGCTACAGCCGGGTGTTCGCTAAATTTAGCGCCCAGCGCAACTTAGCACCACCTTCACCGAAATTGAGTTGCATCGCCCCAAGAGGTTGCTGCTGCGCTAAAGCAGGTGATGCACGACTATCATATGGTGCTAAGCTGGCGAGCCGAGGCGCAAACACCGAGGTTGGGTGCAGCGCAGGTGCGGCGAGTTTTTGAATGAAGGCAGACACTCTGGCGCCGGGCAGCTCTTAAAAGGGGAGGGTCGACTCGTTTGGCTGCCATGCCCTGCACACTGCAGCCCTGAAGCAAGGCCTGTCCATTGCTGGTTCATCAGTTCTACGCCCTGGACCATGCGGAAGCATGCTATTCTTCCAAATCCCATTGCACGCTCTTGCTGCTTGTCCAGTGTCATGGGGAAGGAGATGTACTGACGTCTCCTTCTGAAAAGGGCATTGGTCACCTGGCAGATGCAGCAATGTACCGCGAACTGGGAGATTTTGGAAATGTCCTCAGTAGCGGATTGGAAGGAGCCAGTGGCATAGAAGTTGAGAGCCACCATCACCCTCACTGCCACCGACAGAGTCATCCTGCTCCTCAGCTGTGGCTGCAGATCTCTGTGAAGCAGGTGGCAGATCTCAGTGATCACCTCCCTTCTGAATCGCAGCCTCTGAACACACTGCTCCTCAGACATGCTCAGATATGAGAACTGCTGGCGGCATACCCTGGGTGGGTAAGGCCTCCTGTGCCGATGCCTGTTGGCCCTTCTCCATCTGGCCATGACTGGTACTCTCTCACGGCGTCTCTGAGCTCTTTGAATGCAATGCAGAAAGCCAACGTTTCCAACCATTGCAGCCCCCATTATATGTGGCGAATCAAGGCTATGGCACTGAAAGTTAAATCCAAGTGCAAAGCTCTGATCTGAAGCCAGAAGTACCTGTGCGAGTGCTGAGTCAAAGCAGAAAGCTCTCTGCCTTTGTCTCTCTCCAAATATCCGTCTCTCACACAGAAGGATTGGCACAAATTGGCTGCCACTTATAACGCAGGAGGATACCACTTTAAATAGCGCCCCCCCGCGCCCTGCAGCAACTGGGAACCGTTGCCCTCTACCGGTCGCTGGGGGCGCCAGGCAGAAAGAAGGGCAGGGCCACTGAATTTCCGCTTCGGGGCGCACCAAGAGCGTTGCACCATGAAATGACATCACGTTCTACACGCGCAGCTGAGCGGGCGCTGCGGTTTTGCGCCGCCGCTAAATTTTGAGTGAAGTTCACGAGAGGCACAGATCGCACCACACCCAGGTGCTAGCTGCTTAGCACCCCACTTCTACTCCTCCTAAGGTGCTAGTGGCTGGCGCTAACATCTGAATTTCTAGGCCCTTATTTATGCATCTCTCCTCAAAGGATAACCGCCGCCCCCCATCCCAGGAACCAGTCTGCTGAACCTCCGTTGCACTCCTTCTATGTCAAGTCTATCCTTCCATAGGTAAGGAGACCAAAACTGTACACAGTACTCCAGGTGTGGTCTCACCAGGGCCGTATATAATTGCTGAAATACGTCCTTACTGTTACACTCAAATCCTCTTATAATAAAAGTTAGCATTCCAATTGCTTTCCTAATTGTTTGCTGTACCTGCATGATAAGTTTCAGTGATTCGTGTAAAAGGACAACCAGGTCCACTGAACGCCAACATTTCCCAATCTCTCACCGTTTCAAAAATACCCAGCTTTTCCATTTTTTCCTACCAAAGTGGATAACTTCACATTTCTCCACGTTTTATTCAATTTGCCCTGTTCTTGCCCACTCACTTAGCGTGGCTATATGCCCTTGAAGCCTCCTTGCATGCTCCTCACAACTTACATTCCCACCCAACTTTGTATCATCAGCAAACTTGGATATATTACATTTAGTCCCCTCATCCAAATCATTGATGTAGATTGTGAATAGCTGTGGCCCAAGCACTGATCCTTGTGTTCAGCCAATAGTTACAGAATGCCAACTGGAAAAGGCCCATTTACTCCTACTCTCTGTGGTCTGTCCGTTAACCAATCTTCAATCCATGCTAGTATAGTACCCCCAATAAAATGAAAACTAATTATGTTCAATAACTTCTTGTCTGGCACCTTATTGAATGCGTTCTGAAAATCCAAATAGACCACCTATAGTTGTCCCTTATCGATTCTGCTAGTTACAACATCAAAAATCTCTAACAGAGTTGTCAAACACATTTTCCCTTTCATAAACCAAGTCGACTCTGCCCAGTCCTATTTTTATTTTCGAACTGCCTTGTTGCCACGTCCTTAATAATAGATTCTAGCATTTTTCCTAATGCTGATATCAGGTTAACTGGTCTGCAGTTGTCCGTTTTCTCTCTCCCTCCTTTCTTACACAGTGGGGTTATATTTGCTACCTTTCAATCTGCGGGAACCGTTCCGGAATCTTTGGAATTTTGGAAGATGACAACCAATGCATCAACTATCTCTTTAGCCAGCTATTTCAAAACACTAGGATGTAGGCCATCAGATCCAGGCAATTTATTGGCTTTCAGTCCCATTAAATTCTCCAGTAATATTTTTATACTAATACTAATTTCTTTAAGTCAATCATTCTTGCTAGAGCCTTGGTTCTCCACTATTTCCAGAATTTTTTTTGCATCTTCTTCCGTGAAGACAGACGTAAAATATTTGTTTAATTTATCTGCCATTTCCTTATTCCCCATTATAAATTCTCCTGTCTTAGCCTGTAAGGGACCCACATTTACTTTCGCTAATCTTTTCCTTTTTACATACTATAGAAGATTTTACAGTCTGTTTTTATGTCTTTCACCAGTTTACTCTCATATTCTTTATTACCTTTCTGTATCAATGTCTTGGTCCTCCTTTGCTGAAAGCTAAAATCCTCCCAATCCTCCGGCTTACTACTCTTTTTGGCAAAATTATAAGCCTCTTCATTTGATCTTATACTATCTTTAACTTCTCTTATTAGCCATGATTGGACCAATTTTTCTGCGGGGTTTTTGTGCCTTAAAGTAATGTATATTGTCGTAAATTATGTATTCATTCTTTAAATGCAAGCCATTGCTTGTCTACCATCATACCTTTTAATGAGTTTCCCAATCTTCCGTAGCCAACTCGCCCCTCTTACTTATGTCGTTTGCTTTGTTTAGAATTAAGAAACTAGTTTCGGATTTAACTGAATCACTTACAAACTGAATATAAAATTCCGATATAATATGGTCATTCTTCCCTAAATGCTCCTTTACTACATGGTTCTTAATTAACCCTTTCTGATTGCACAATACTAGATTTAAAATAGCCTGTTTCCTAGTTGGTTCCTCCAAAAACTCATCCAGAAATCTATCTTGCATACATTCCATGAATTCGTCCTCTTCACTGCATTTCAGCAAATTTGGTTTGACCAGTCTATATATAAAGTAAAACCACACAGTTCAAGGAGGCGGCTCACCAGCACCTTCTCAAGGGCAATTATGGATGGGCAATAAATGCTGGCCTTGCCGGCAGTGCCCAAATACCATGCATGAATAACAATTAATTATGGAACAAAGAATCAGTGGAGAGTAGAGACGAATTTGAATATCGGATTATCCATTGCTGGTGTGTGACAGATCTTGGACTAGAATTGAGAAAATAGGTTGCCATTATTATCAAAAATGCCTTTATTTCTGTTATATAAATTGATTGCTTGCTTGCCTACATTAGTATGTGTAGCGGTGGGCTAGCTTCAGGGGCACAATTTTTGTTTTGCTGTGGTCAGTGTACGATAGCCCAAGCTGCTGTGAGTCACCAGAGTCTTATTGTCCTTAATACTCTGTGTTGAGACCAATGCAACTTCGGCTCCAATCCTGGAGCAGGAGGGACGCTGGTTCCATCACTGGCATGTACTGTTAGCTGATAACAATACGTGGTACTGAATCTAAATGAATTTGGTACTGGGCCACTCACAGAGTAGGAAGGGCCTCAATCCCGGAACTTTGCTGAGTTATCTGATCTCACCCATAGTGTTACTGAGCCCAGCACAGAGCAGAAACGTCTTTAGTTCCATTTTCAACCTGTGCAGTTATCTGACTGGGCATGGTACTGAGTCAAAATCAATGGAGGAAATGCCCTCGTTCCATTCTCAGCTTGTGCTGTTATCTGATCTCACAATGTGTGTTACTGAAACATTCACAGAGCAGGAAGAGCCCTAGTTTCATCCCCAGCCTGTGTGCTTAGATGATCGCAGATATATCATAGAATCATAGAATGGTTACACCACAGTCGGAGGCCATTCGACCCGTCGAGTCCATGCTGCTCTCTGCAAGAGCAAGTCAGCTAGTCCCACTCCCCCACACGTTCTCCATAGCCCTGCATTATTTTTCGTTCAGATACTTATCTAATTCCTTTTTGAACACCACGATTGAATCTGCATCCACCTCCCTCTCAGGCAGTGCATTTCAGATCTTAACCATTCGCTGTGTAAAATAGCTTTATCAACATGTCGCCTTTGTACCTTCTGCCAATCACTTTAAACCTGTGACTTCTGGTTCTCGACCGTTCTGCCAATGGGTACATTTTTTCTCTATCTACTCTGTCTAGATCCTTCATGATTTTGAACAGCTGCAGCAAATCTCCTCTCAATCTTCTATGCTCTAAGGAGAATAGCCCCAGTTTCTCCAGTCTATTCACATACTGAAGTCCCTCATCCCTGCAATCATTCTTGGAAATCTTTTCTGCACCCTCTCTAAGGCCTTTATATCCTTCCTAAAGTGTGATGCCCAGAATTGGACACAGTACTCAAGTTGAGGCCGAAACAGTGTTTTATAAAGCTTCATCATAACGTTCTTGCTTTTGTACTCTATACCTCTATTTATGAAGCCCCAGGTCCCGTATGATTTTTTAATCGCTTGCCCCAGCTATCATGCCTACTTCAACGATTTGTGCACAGGTCTCTCTTTTACTGCACCCCCCTTTAGAATTGTATCATTAGTTTATATTTACTCTCCTCGTTCTTCCATACAAAATGTATCACTTGGCACTTTCTGCATTAAAGTTAATTTGCCACGTGTCGGCCCATTCCATCAGCCTGTCGATATATTTTTGAAGTCTATCCCTATCCTCACCACTGTTCACTACACTTCCAAATTTTGTGTCAAATTTTGAAATAGTTCCCTGTACACCTAAGTCCCAGATGGTGTGGCAGAGCGCCACACAGTGTGCAGGCTCCAATCCCGGTGTGTACTTTTAACTGATCACAGCCTGTGTAGTGCTGAGCCTCAGAGAGAGCACGAAGGATCTGGGATTCATTAAAGGCCTGTGCTGAATTTATTACTGTGCAATATACACAGTGAAGGACGGTCCCATGTTCCACTCCTCCCTGTGATTTTAGCAGATTTCACCCGGTGTGAAACTAAGCACCAGGCAGGTCAGAAAGGCCCCAAGTTCATTACAGAACTTGACTGGGCTCAGGTTCCAGCAGCCCTCATCCTGTGCTGAGTTGATAGACTGAAGAAATGGTGTTACTCTTCTTGGAGCAGGGGAGATTGCGAGATAATTTGTTAGAAGAGTTCAAAATTATGAGGGACCTGGACAGAGTAGAGAGAGAGAAACTGTTCCAATTGGCGGAAGGCTCGAGAATCAGAGGACACAGATTTAAGGTGATTGGCAAAAGAACCAAAGGCGACCTAAGAAAAAACTTATTTACACAGCGCTTGGTTAAGATCTGTAGTGCACTGCCTGAAAGGATGGTGGAGGCAGACTCAATTGTTTCTTTCAAAAGGGAGTTGGATAAGTATCTATGGATAAGGGGTAGGCTACTTTGGTCAGAGATGAGGTGGAATTTCTTCACCCAGAGAGTGGTGTAGCTGCGGAGTTCTCTACCACAGAAGGTAGTTGAGGCCAATTCATTAAATATATTCAAGAAGGAGTTAGATATATTTCTTAAGGCTAAAGGGATCAAGGAATATGGGGAGAATGCAGGGACAGGTTACTGAGTTTGGATGATCACCCATGATCTCATTCAATAGCGGAGTAGGCTCGAGGGGTCGAATGGCCTACTCCTGCTCCTATCTTCTATGTTTCTATGTTTCTATGTTTCTATCTGAATGGAAAATAAATGCAGCGCTGCGGGGAAAGGGCAGGGGAGTGGGACTAGCTGAGGGTCGGCACGGGATTGACAGACCGAATTGCCTTCTTGCGTGCTGTAGCCACTCTATGATGCTATGATTCTATGATTCTTACTTGCTTTCACCCAGCATGGTGAACTCCACACGATGCATAAAGAGCCTAGAATCCATAGGCGTTTGGTGATGACAATGTGCCATGCTGAGCCCCAGACGGACAAGGGAAGACCCAGACTTCAATCAAAGGTAAGCTGATGTGTTTCGGGGCAAATAGAGAAGTAAAGGTCAAGGCTTCATATCCCGTCCGTTGCTGAGTTGGATGATCTCACCGATGTGTTACTGATCCAAGTGCAGTTCAGGTAAGACACAGATTCGATCCCTGGCCTGTGCTCTTCTCATTCGATGTGGTATTGGGCCCACACAATGGATAAATATCCCTAGCTCCATAACGGTTCTGTTCTGTTAGGTCATGTCACACGTTGTGGCCCCAGGATCCAGCCCCCAGCTGTGCTGTGTTAGCTGATCCGAGCTGGTTTGGGGAGTTAGTTGAACCCAGCTGATCCCCTTGCAGCGTAGGAAAGCCCAGGCTCCATCCGGGGCCTGTACTGAGTTAGCAATCAAACCATGTGTGCTATTGAGCCCAACATAAAGAGCAGGAAATGCCCAGGCTTCATTACAGACTGTGCTCAGTTAACTTGTCTCACCGCGTGTGATACTCAGCCACCCAGAGCAGGCAGGGCCCAGACTCCATGCCAATCTGTTCTCAATTAACTGATCGCAAGCATTGTAATAATGAGCCCTAGGTTCCAATCCCGACCTCTGGTGTGCTACTCCCTCGCTCTCTAAAAATATATGTGCACATATAGATATATATATATTGCTTACTCTCTCTCTCCACCTCTCTCTCCATGTATATTTACTTCACTGTCCCTGTAAACCATGTACTTTACCTGTATTTCCCGATTTTTCTTCAGATGTAGAATCATAGAATCACAGAATGGTTAAAGCACAGAAGGATGCCATTCGTCCCGTCACCTTCTCTGCTCTAAGGAAAACAATCCCAGCTTCTCAATGTATTGTTACTCTCACTCTGTCTCTATCAATCTTTCAACTCTGTTACTCTCGCTCCATCTCGATCTCTCTTTGTCTCTGCAGCTTTCATTCCATCTCTATCTATCCCTCTCTCTCAGTTACTCACTCTACATTTCTACCTCCTGTCTCTCTCTGTCACTCCCTCCGCATTTCTATCTCTGCCTTTCACTCTCACTTCTACTATCCACTTATCTATCTCTCCCTCTCTCTTTCTTATTCTCCCTAAGGCTCTTTCTCGCCCTGTCTAACGTTTACTCGCTCTCCTACGCTCAATTTTACTAGTTACTCTTTATATATCTCACTGCCTTCTAATCTGTCCGATATCGCTTCCTTTCCATCTCTTCCTCTATACATATTTGCTTTGCTCTCTCTCCCAGTGTTTCCCTTCTACCTGTTGTTCTCTCACTTTCTATCCGTCTCGCTTTGCGTCTCTCTGTATACTCTGTGTCTGTTGCTCTTCCCCTCTCCATTTTCTCTCTCTTGCTCTCTCTCTCTCTCTCTCTCTCTCTCTAGCAGGATGCCTTTGTACGGCAGTTGGCCCCACTCTCTTACACACAAACACCCTTTCTCTCCCAAACTGTTACCTTCCCTCACTCTCTTTCCTCTCCCCAAAGGAATATCATATCAAGCAGGAGCCCTTCGCCATCTCGAGCCTGTTTAGCCAAAACATTATTTAATGGGAATCTGCATCTTAACTCCAACTACCTGCTTTCGTTCCGTAACTCTTAATAACATCGGTCAATATCAGTTTTGAAATTTTCAATTGACCCACCCAGCCTCAAAGCCGTTTTGAGGCAAGAGTGTTCCAGATTTCCACCCGAATTTGTGTGAAGAAGTACTTCCTGACATCACCTTTGAAAAGCCTAGATCTAACTTTAAGGTTATTCCCCGTTGTTCCGAATTCCTGCACCAGAGGAAAGACTTTACCTCCATCTACCATACCAAATCCTTTAACCATCTTCCACACCTCAATTAGATCAGCTCCTAAACTGTCATATTTAATTTTAATGCAATGCCAGGCTCTGGCCTCATAGTTTAGCCCATTGAACGCCTGTGCTGCGCACACATTCTGAGCACTGCCTATGGTGTTGCTATCGGCATTGAAAGAGACATCCAGTGGCCTGATTCATGTTTGATGCCTCCGGTAAAAAATTGGTTTCCCCTGAACATTCCCCATTCAGTAGAATGATGTGTAGATGCGGCCTAACTGGCAGCCCTTAAAGGGCAGCTGCAGCCGCCAAAAAGGTACGTTTTCTAAATGTTAAGCTGGATGTGGAGCCGGCGGGGACGGGATTGCCTATCCTGGCTCCAAAGTAAAACCACGGGGTACCGCTTGCCCCCTGACGTTTTCTACCTCGACCCATCCCGATTGCTACATCAATGCAACCCCACTGCCACGTACCCTGCTCTCTTTCTCTCATAGAAACATAGAAAATCGAAACATAGAAGATTGGAGCAGAAGTATGCTATTCGGCCCCTCGAGCCTGCTGCACCATTCAATGAGATCATGGATGATCATCCAATTTCAATACCCTGTCACTGCCTTCTCCCCATATCCCTTGATCCCTTTAGCCTTAAGAAATATATCCAACTCCTTCTTGAATATTTATTTAATGAATTGGCCTCTACTGCCTTCTTTGGCAGAGAATTCCACAGGTTCTCCACTCTCTGGGTGAAGAAATTCCTCCTCCTCTCTGTCCTAAATGGCTTACCTCTTATCCTTAGACTGTGACCCCTGGTTCTGGAGTCCCCGACCATCGGGAACATCCTTCCAGCATCTAGTCTGTCTAGTCCTGTTAGAATATTATAAGTTTCAATGAGATCCCCTCTCATTCTTCTAACCTCCAGCGAGTAGAAGCCCATTCGACTCAATCTCTCCTCATACGTAATTCCTGCCATCTCCTGGTCCCCTGCTCCTCCAGTGACAACACCCCAACCATTCTATTCGCCCTAATACCCTCCACTCCCAATCGCCCGCTCACTCATTATCACCCTTGCTCTTGGAAGAGGTAACTGCATTGCAGACAACGGCCCAATAAACAAAATGTCTTCACTCGCTGCTGTATTGCAAATGAGACCCAAGACCCAATGCCGGGTGGGCATCGTGCCAACGCTTTCCCGAACAGTGATTGAGCTCTGCTTCCAGTATGCACCAACCTGCCAGCGTTAAAACATTTCATGGCCACTGTAGATATGTGTAATATATTTACTTCTTTATTTCAGAAGGTCAATTATTCCAACAGTTGAAAGTGCCAGTCAACTACATGAAGCGCAGTGAAGATGTCCTGTGGTGGACGCAGGGTCGTGCGCCAATTCAGGTCAACCCTTTGTGATTTTAGTTGTGTGCGATGGTGCAAACTTGGCGATAGTGAACTGACGGCCCATTTTACACTGCGTCAGATTTTCCCATCCAGTAACTTCAATTGGAAGGGAAATCGGGCGTGAAGTATAATGGACAGGAAATTCCACAACTTCCATTTTGTACAGTCGCTCAAAATTAAATTCCACCCGCCCCCAATTTGTCTATAGGTGACACATGCAAACGTGATCATTCTGCAGCTGACAGGGACGGTTTCCCTAATTGCAATCGTCTTTTATTGTAGCCTGGATCAATTATATTTACTTGCCACTAATGTGACACTAATATCAGGTAATTCAAAACAAAGTAGGTTTCAAACCCAATAGGTTTTTGGTCTGAGTAGCTCATAAACCATAGTTCGACCAACTTTTACAGGGCATTTTAAACAAGTAAATGAATCATTTAAATGCATGACGTTTCATGCAGAATAACTAGAGCGACACCATCTGTTTCACTTTGTTCAAATGACTGAAATTAACCAGCAATTACGTTACTCAGTAGTGACACTGGGGGATTCCCTGGTTATCATATAAAAGCTCGCTTGACTCTATCACAGATCATGTGCTTGTATTCGGAACGAACAGATATCATCGCTTTTGACGGAAAATGCATGAGCCAGCAAGTGGCCAAGTATATGCCATCTGCTATCTCATTCTTGGTGCATTTGGCGTTCCGGGTAGGTCATTGATGCTCTCAATCGTTATACCTTATCCAAAATGGTCATTAATTGTTTCATTCTTGTAGCTGGCTGTTCCTGAATGTAATTTCAATGTGTTATTGTGTTTCTTGCAGATTCAGCTTTCAGTAGAAGCAGTTCAATTGATAATTATCCTGAAAATATATTGTTCTCCATCATGATATTCCATTGTCAATGCTGGCCGATCCATTGCAAAAAATGTTCTTCCCCAAAAGACTTGCAATCATATTATACAGACAATAACCTAGCAAACGGAATAAGAATCTTATTGTGTACATTGCAAACGTGAATTTTGCGGTAAAATAGAGAGGCATTTACTTCTATTAGTTGCTGCCAAAAAAAATCTAATGAAGTTTTTATTTGTCACAGGTTGGGCACATATGCTTTCTTCCATTAGATACATAATTTAACAACTGATATGTTTGACGTAACTATATGCAATTTTTTCAGAACTTTATCATTAAACAGAACGGTGTTTCGAGATTATTGTGTTTTACATCTTTACACTCCAGATAAAGATGTACTTTCCTATCCATGAATTATGAATAAGTTCCTTTACAATGTGTTGGGAGTTTCAATGGGGTATTGTTTGACTTTGTGGGATATTGTAAAGAGGGTAATGAAACGGGCTCTCCATCAGCCGTTTTACATTAGCACACAGTCAGCGAGTAATGGGATCAACTTAGACTTTGTGCGATAGTGTAAATAAGGTGATAGTGAATTGGCCCGATTCATATTTATAATTAAGTGAAAGTTGCACAAAGTTAAATTTACCGTCAGTGGATGAAGCAACAGTGCAAAACTCAGAAATATTTAGCGATAAGGGGAAAGGTCACTGAGTAGCTGTTAATTCTGTGGGTTAGTATAAAACTAATGACAAAGTTTGGAGTCATTTCCATTGGCATCAGTCTGCCCATTAATCTGCCTTCTCTTTCTATCGTCTTTCAGCGAATCTACTGGCAATTGTGATCCTGTCACGGGGGAAGTGCGGTCTCTCCAAATGCATCACTTATTACCTGATGGCCATGTCTGTAGCGGATCTGCTGGTTGTTCTGACTAACGTGATACTGAATCGAGTACTTAGCGTGTATTTCCCAGCCAGCTTCCTGTCCATCACTCCGGTGTGCAGTCTCAAGACTGTCCTGCTTTATGCCGCCAAAGACAGTTCTGTCTGGTTAACAGTCGCTTTCACCTTTGATCGCTGCATCGCTATTTGTTGCCAGAAGCTGAAAACCAAATACTGCACCAAGAGAACGGCGGCTGTGGTGATAGGATTGGTTTGTACGGTGAGCTGTTTGCGAAGCATCCCCTGGTACTTTGCACTTAAACCTTTGTATGTTATCAACAATGTACCCTGGTACTGCAACTTCAAGTCTAACTTCTATACTTCAACCCCATGGATAGTATTTGCGATGTTTAACCTTATTGGAACACCTTTTCTTCCTATATTTTTGATTTTACTGTTCAATGCATTGACGATAAGACATATTTTAGCTTCCAGTCGAATCAGAAGGGCACTCCGAGGCATGAAAAGGGCTGAAAAAGGCAATGATCCTGAGATTGAAAACCGCAGGCAATCCATCATTTTACTCCTTGCAATATCCGCCAATTTAATTCTCTTCTGGTTGACGTTCGTTGCACATTTCACCTTTGCTCGAATCATTAGCTCTTATATTTACAGTGCATCCAACCCCATGTTTATCTTTGCAGAAGTCGGATATTTGCTTCTCCTTCTGAGCTGCTCCACAAACACATGCATTTACGCGGTGATCCAGGCTAAATTCAGAGAGGAGATGAAATATATCATGATATATCCGTTAACACGTGTTGTGAAATTACTTAAGCGGTAAGAACAACGGCCCTGAAGTAAATGCAGCACAAGATCGGACGGAGTGTAAAACGCGCTGCAGTTCAGTATTCGTTCTGCCTCCTTCCTTAATGAATCATTGCCTTCTTTTTGTGCCCACATAATTTTATATTCTTTCTTAGAGCGCTAGTAATGTTTTGGTGGATTATATATCTGGGATTGTGGAAGAAATAAAATCATCTCTGATTATTGTAATTTACTCAAAAAACATATCAGGTTATACAGGAGATTCACTCTCTCATGATATGTCCCTGCTTAACTTGCCATAAATGATGCCACGCTCTGTTGTTTGGCCGCAAGTTAGTCGGTTTATATAAAATCATGTTAACTGACTGTTCCACTGCACTCCTCGCCTGCTTCCCAGCCTTGCAGACCCAGTAAACCGGAGCTCATCTAAATTTATGCTTCCTATATCCTGCCTCGCAACAAGTCCCGTTTAACCTTGAACCCTGGGCTCGCTGACCTACATTGGTTCACAGTTGGGCATTGCCTCGATTTATAAATCCTCAACTTTGTGTTCAAATCCCTAGAATGCCTCGCCCCCTCCCAATCCCTGTATCCTCCTGCAGCCTTACAACTCTAGCCTCTTGAGCATCCCATCTTTTCGTTCCTCAAACATTGCTGACAATGCCTTCAGCTGTCTACGCCCTAAGCTCTGGACTTGTCTCATTAAACCTCTCCTCCTCTCTAACTCTGTAACCCCTTTTGAGGCGTTCCATTGAACCTACCCCATTGACAAAGACGTCGGTCACCTGCCAATTACCTCCTACGTGGCTGTGCATCAAATTGTGTTTAATAATATGCCGGTGAAGTGCCTTGGGATATGTTACTAAATTAAAGGAGCCATTCAAATACAATTTTTGTTGTTATCGTTGTTCTGCAGCGTTGAATCTGATTGTCAAGCTTTTGAAATGAACTGGCCGTTATTTAGCCTGTGCCTGATTCCGAACATGAAATTGGTCTTTTGCCACAGCGCAAAACGGGCGCCCCATTCTCTTTTCATTGGAATTGAACTCAAACTGTAGGACATCCTGCCGATTGGCTGTTGACCCTTCGTGCATTCATGGACGAATAAGGTCATCCGGACTGGTTTAAAAAGTGGGTTATCATATCGTTGCTTTAAAGTCCTTAATTTTTTTCTGGTGCTCTATATGACTGGAGCAACTATCTATAATTGTCGGGGTGAGTGCGAACGGCGCAGGTTGAAGATGTATCCTGCAGCCTCCTGAATCGGAGTGGGCCTCAGACCCACGCTGGTTGTAATCAGCCAACTGACCACAGGCCGCGATTGGAGCCTGGCCCATTCCCACTCTGTCTGTGGCTCGCTACCACACCGGGTGAGATCAGATACACCAGCACAGACCGGGAATGGAACGTCGGTTCTCCCTGCTGTGTGTGTCTGGCCCAGTACCCAATTCATAGAAGTACAGAAATTTGCAGCACAGAAGGGGACATTTTGCCCATCGTGTATGTGGCGGCCGAAAAAGAGTTATCCAGCCGAATGCCATTTTCCAGCTCTCGGTTTCGAGCCTTGCAGGTTCTGGCAGTTGAAGTGCGTACCCAAGTACTTTTAAACAGAGATGAGGGTTTCTGCATCTAGCCGCTTTCAAACAGTGATTTCCAGACCCCACCACCCTCTGGGAGAAAATATCTCCTCAAATCTCCTCTCGTCCTTCTACCATAATATTTTTATAAAATTCTGACCGGACTTGACAGACTAGATGCAGGAAGGATGTTACCGATGGCCGGGGAGTTCAGAACCAGGGGTCACAAGCTAAGGATAAGGGGTAAGCCATTTACGACAGAGATGAGGAGGAATTACTTCACCCAGAGTGGTGAACCTGTGGAATTCTCTACCACAGAAGGCAGTTGAGGCCAATTCATTAAATATATTCAAGAAGGAGTTGGATATATTTCTTAAGGCTAAAGGGAGCAAGGGTTATGGGGAGAAAGCAGGGACAGGGTACTGAATTTGAATGATCAGCTGTGATCGCATTGACTGGTGGAGCAGGCTCCAGGGGCTGAATGGCCGACTGCTGCCCCTATCTTCTATGTTTCTATGTTTGCTGCAGCCTGAACATTGTCGTCTCTTCTAAGGGAAATATCTCCTGCCTATCCACACTATCTCAGCCCCTCATAATTTAAGACACCACAATTAAATCTCCACTCAGCCTTATCTGATCCAAAAAAATCAACACCAGCCTATCCAATCTTTTCTGATTGCTATAATGCCCCACTCCTGGCAACACCCACGTAAATATGCTATGTAACCTCTCTAGTGTTTTAGGGCTCACAATAATCCTGTGCAGCGCCTTTGGGCGTTTTACTATGTTAAAGGCGCTATATAAATACAGGTTGTTTTTGTTGCAATCACATCTTTCTTGTACCGTGGTGGCCAAAAACTGTGCACAGGACACAAACATTTCTAGCATTACCTCCCCGCTCCTGTGGTTTATGCCGTGGATAACAAAGGAAAGTATCCTGTATGCTTTCCTAATCACCTCCTCTATGAGTTCTGCTACTTTCAGGGATCTGTCCACATACACGCCAATGTCCGTCTGCCCCTGTACACTTCCCATAATTCTACACGTTATTGTTTAATCTCTTGCCCTGTTTGCCCCCACTCCCAAATTCATTCCCTCACAATAGCCCGGATTAAATTTGATTCGCCACTTTTCTGCCCACCTGACCAGTCCTGTCGACCTGCAGTCTACAGCTTTTTGCCTCACTGTCAACCACAAGGCTAGGTTTTGCATCATCTTCAAACTTCTTAAGCATTTCCGTTACATTGATGTCAAAATCATTGATATATACCAGAAAAAGCAAGGGCCAAGCACTGAGCCCTGTGGAACCCCACTTGAAACAGCTTTCCAATCACAAAAACACCGGTCCACAGTTACAATTTGCTTAATGCCTCTGAGCCAATTTTTGATCCAATTTGCTAATCCCCTTGGATTCCATGGGATTTAATTTTCTGTCCAGTCTTCCATGTTGCAGCTTGTCAAAATCTTTGATAAATTCCATGTAGCCTACATGAAACGTGCACCCTCATCGAATCTCCAAGTTACCGCCATAAAAAATCCAATCAAATAAGTGAGACATGACTTTCCCTTAACAAATCCATGCTGCCTGTACTTGATTAACCCGTGCCTTTGTAAATGATGATTTACATAGAAACATAGAAGATAGGAGCAGGAGTAGACCATTCGGCCCTTCGAGCCTGCTCCGCCATTCAATGAGATCATGGCTGATCATCCAAATTCAGTACCCTGTCTCTGCCTTCTCCCCATATCCCTTGCTCCCTTTAGCCTTAAGAAATATATCCAAAACTATCTTGAATATACTTAATGAACGGGCCTCCACCGCCCTTTGTGGCAGAGAATTGCACAGGTTCACCACTCTCTGGGTGAAGAAATTCCTCCTCATTTCAGTCCTAAATGGCTTACCACTTATCCTTAGACTATGATCCCTGATTCTGGACTCCCCGGCCATCAGATACATCCTTACTGCATCCAGTCTGTCCAGGCCTGACAGAATTTTATAGGTTTCGATGAGATCCCCTCTCAATCTTCTAAACTCCAGTGAATATAAGCCCAATCGACACAATCACTCCTCATACGTCATTCCTGCCATCCCAGGTATCAGCCTGGTGAATCTTCGCTGCACTCCTTCCATGGCAAGAACGTCTTTCCTCAGGTAAGGGGACCAAAACTGCACACAATACTCAAGGTTCGGTCTCACCAAGGCCCTGTGCAACTGCAGCAAGACATCCTTGTTCTTGTACTCGAACCCTCTTGCTACGAAGTCCAACATACCATTTGCCTTCTTAACCGCCTGCTGCACCTGCATGCTTACCTTCAGCGACTGGTGCACAAGAACACCCAGGTCTCTTTGCACTTCCCTTCTCCCAATCTATTGCCATTCAAATAATAATCTGCCTTCCTGTTTTTGCCACCAAAGTGGATAACCTCACATTTATCCACATTATAGTGCATTTCCCATGTTTCTGCCCAATCAGCCAACCTGTCGAAATCGTACTGGAGTTTCACGACATTCTCCTCAAAGCATACCCTCGCACCCAGCTTTGTGCCGTCTGCAAATTTGGAGATATTACATCCAAATCCCTCGTCCAGATCATATATATATATTGTGAACAGCTGGGGTCCTAGGACCAAACCTTGTGGTACCCCACTCGTCACTGCCTGCCACTCAGAAAACGACCCGTTTATTCCAACTCTTTGCTTTCTGTCCGCCAACCAGTTCTCTACCCAAGTTAATACCTTGCCTCCAATCCCAGGTGCCTTAATTTTGCACGCTAATCTCTTATGCGGGACCTTATCGAAAGCCTTCTGAAAGTCCAAATACACCACATCCACTGGTTCTCCCTTATCTATTTTACCAGCTACATCCTCAAAA
This sequence comes from Somniosus microcephalus, assembly GCF_052327205.1. Lineage (NCBI taxonomy): Eukaryota > Metazoa > Chordata > Chondrichthyes > Squaliformes > Somniosidae > Somniosus > Somniosus microcephalus. The sequence goes on along the minus strand of NC_140998.1, from coordinate 203,951,610 downwards.
ATTTCCAATAGATTAGTCAAACATGATTTACCTTTTGTAAATCCATGTTGAGTTTGTCCGATCCAGTCACTGCTTTCCAAGTGCTCTGCTATTACATCTTTTATAATGGACTCTAGCATTTCCCCCACTACCGATGTCAAGCTTACCAGTCTATAATTCCCCGCCTTTTCTCTAGCATCTTTTTTGAATAGCGGGGTAACTTTAGCTATACGCCAATCCATGGGTACCGTTCCAGAGTCTATCGAGTTCTGGAAGATGACCAGCAATGCATCAATTATTTCTAGTGCCACTTCCTTAAGTACCCTGGGATGTAGATTATCAGGCCCTGGGGATTTATCGGCCTTCAGTCCCATCAATTATCCTAACACCATTTCCCTACAAATACTGATTTCTTTCAGTTCCACCCTTTCGTCAGATCTTATGTTCCCCGGCATCTCTGGGAGGTTATTTGTGTCCTCCTTTGTGAAGACAGAAGCAACATATGTATTTAGTTGGTCAGCCATTTCTTTGTTCCCCATTATAAATTCCCGCGATTCTGACTGCAAGGGACCTACACTTGCCTTCACCAATCTTTTTCTTTTCACATATCTATAAAAGCTTTTACAGTCAGTTTTTTATGTTCCCTGGAAGCTTACTCTCATATTCTATTTTCCCTTTCTTAATTAATCCCTTTGTCCTCCTTTGTTGAATCCTAAACTGCTCCCAATCCTCAGGATTATTGCTTTTTCTGACCAATTTATATGCCCTCTCCTTGGACCTTATGCTATCCCTAATTTCCCTTGTTAGCCACGGCTGGGTCACCTTTTTTGTTTTATTTTTATGCCAAACTGGGATGAACAAATTTTGTCGTACATCCATTCGGTCTTTGAATGTTTGCCATTGCCTATCCACAGTCAACCCTTTGATTGCCATTCCCCAATCAATCCTACCCAACTCGCTCCTCAGACCATCGTAGTTTGTTTATTTAAATTGAGGACCCTAGTGTCCGAGTCAACTACTTCATTCTCCAACTCTTGTTGTACGAGTCTCCTTGTGTCGGAGCGATCATAATATTCATCTGAAGTATCCTTCTATTTCTACTCTGACTAGCACGTGGCACTGGTAGCAATCCTGAGATTACTACCTATGTGCATAAGAATTTTTCCAATAATTTCCCACGACCAAGTATATGCTGACTGGCCTGTAAATACATGGTCTGTCTCTTTGACCCTTTTTAGGCAATGGTAGCGCTCATCCAGTTCACCGGCACCACGACTGTACAAAGATAGAATGGAAAATGATGGTCAGAGCTTCTGCTATATCGTCCGTTGCTTCTCGTCGCAGACTCCAGTATGATTTGGACAGGTTGGGTGATTGGGCAGATGCATGGCAGATGCAGTATAATGTGGATAAACGCGAGGTTATCCACTTTTTTGGCAAAAGCAGGAAGGCAGATTATTATATGAAAGGCAATTGATTGGGAGAAGGGGAAGTGCAACGAGACCTGGGTGTCCTTGTGCTCCAGTCGCTGAAGGTAAGCATGCAGGTGCAGCAGGCAGTTAAGGAGGCAAATGGTATATTGGCCTTCATAGCGAGAGGGTTCGAGTACAGGAACAAGGATGTCTTGCTGCAGTTGTACAGGGCATCGGTGAGACCACATCTTGAGTATTGTGTGCAGTTTCGGCCGCCTTATCTGAGGAAGGATGTTCCTGCCATGGATGGACTGCTGCGAAGCATCACCAGACTGATACCTGTGATGGCAGGAATGATGTATGAGGAGAGATTGGGTCGATTGGTCTTATACCCGCTGGAGTTTAGAAGAATGAGATCGGATCTCATTGAAACTTATAAAATTCTAACAGGACTAGGGAGACTTGACGCAGGAAGGATGTTCCTGATGGCCGCAGAATCCAGAACCAGGGGTCACAGTCTAAGGATAAGTGGTACGCCATTTCGGAAAGAGATGAGGAGGAATATCTTCACCCAAAGAGTGGTGAACCTGTGGAATTATCTACGACAGAACGCAGTGGAGGCCAATTCATTAAATATTTTCAAGAAGGAGTTAGATATATTTCTTGAGGCTAAAGCGATTAAGGGATATGGCGAGAAGGCAGGGACAGGGCACTGAATTTGGAAGATCAGCCATGATCTCGATAAGTGGCGGAACAGGTTCGAGGGGCCGAATGGCCTACCCCTGCTCCTATCTTCTATATTTCTATGGCACAGCACCGCACAGACTGTCAGTTGTTTACAGCACAGGCCGGGGCTGGAACCACAACACTTTGTGCTTTGTGGGGCTCCGTACCACGCAACCTGTATTCAGCCAACAGCAGAGGCTGGGGACGAAATCTTCCTGCTCTGTGTAATTCTGAGTAAGTGTCAGATCAGAAAACTGTCCAAACCAGTGATGGAATTAAGGCCCTTCCTATATTGTGTGTGGCTCTGTAACATAGTTGGTGAGATCAGCATATTAAAGCAGGCTGTGGATGGAGCCTGGCTCCTTCCAGCTTAGTACCTGGCTCAGCAGCACACCCAATGCATGAGCCAACAGCACAGGCTGCGGATAGCTCTAGGGCCCTTCCTGCTCTCTGTGGGTCTCATTAACATAGTGGGTGAGATCAGGTAACTCAGCACAGGACGGTAATGCTGCCTGGTCCCTTGCTGCTCCACGTTGGGCCAAGTAACACGGATTATGATCAATTAACAGCACATGGCAGTGATGGAACCAGGGTCCTTCCTGCTCTGATTGGAGCCCAGTAAGCATGGGTGATGTCTGCTAAAGCAGCACTATCCGTGCATCGAACCTGAGCCCTTTCTGCTCTGTTTTTCTCTCAGTACAACAGCAGTTGAAACCAGTTAATTCAGTACAGGCCGAGAATAGAGCCTGGGCCTTTCCTGCCCTGTGTGTGTCAGTAATTAAACATGTATGCTGGAGCCACACCACACAATATAACGCTCTTTTGTCATTGGCGAAAACCTCCTTACACATTCCTGGTGCTCCTAAATTTGGCCTCTTGATCTTTCCAGTACTGCAACTACATTCTGTTGTCAGAGTGAGTGTGTTTATTACCGGTGTCCAAAGTCATTGATTATACAAACAGAAACTGGTGTGGCCCAGAAATTCGGGACTCCACGTGTGAGTACGGATGGGGTTATGCATGCGCGGGAAACCGGCACTTCCGTTCCCCTGAAAGAAGGGGTTCAGAAGTCGGATGCGTGCGCCGGAGAGGCAGCGCTTGCGCATCGAACTTACGTTTTCTTTGCAGGTTTTCCCGGGAGGGTAAGGCCTGCTTTTTAAAAGGCAAGTGGTGAATTAGTTAAAATTAAAACGTTTTTTCCACAGGTTAATTATTTTTAAATACATTAAAGAAAGGTAAGTTTATTTTTAGCCCCATTAGAAAATGTAATAAATTTTTCCAAAAATGTGAATTATTGTTTAAAATAGATATTTCATGTAATTTATACTTTATTTTAAAAATGTGATTTAAAAAAAAATGTATTTGTGTTGTTCTTCGGCTTATAGTATTTATAGGTTTGACAGGTCTTCCTGTCAAACTTATGAATGAAGCATTCCCTGCTACCATTGGCTCTCCATAGCCCACGTGATCCCAGGGGATGCATCGAACTAACTGCGCCCCTGGGATACGCAAGCACTGTGCGCCGGCATTGGAGGAGGCCCAGGATCGGAATCCCATGCGGGCCCACAGCTCAACGGCCGGCGCGCTAGGTAAGTGCAGGTCGAGGGCTTGCACCCGCGGGAAGCCCCCGGACCGAATTTCTGGGCCAATATCTCTAAAAGGCAAACAAAGCAAGCCATGCAAATTGCTGTATCCAAGGGCAGCACTCCATTTATAGCAAGTGTAAAAATGTAAATTGCCCAAGCTGCTCAGGCCAAATCAATCTCTCTGGATGGCCGTTATAGTAGATCATTGTAGATATCCAACAGAAGAATTTCATCTCACTCCAGTCACTTTGCTATCATAATTGGCAAATGAGGTTCAACAGATTTGTCAAATGAATTGCAACACAGATAAATGTGAGGGATAGAACTGAAAAGCAGGGGCGTTATGTTAAATAGCAAAATACTGCAGATGCTGGAAATTGGAAATAACAACAGAAAATGCTGGAAAAACTCAGAAGGCCAGGGAACATCTGCGTAGAGAAATTAGAGTCAACGTTTCGGGTCAAAACCCAAGAGTCTTGCTATAGGGTTTTGACCCGAATCTTTGACTCTAATTTCTCTCCACGGATGTTGCTTGGTCTGCTGAGTTTTTCCAGCATTTTCTGTTGTTATTAGCTGATGTGAAATGTTTTGTCGAACCTTGGTTAGACCACACTTACGGTACTGCGCGCATTTCTGGTCGCATAATATAAAAGGTTATAGAGGTACTGGAGAAGGTGCAGAGAAGATTTACAAGGATTATACCAGAAATGCGAGGATGTACAATCAGGAAAGGATCTACAGGCTGGGTCTCTTTTCTCTTGGAAAACGAAGGCTGATGGGTAAACTAATAGAGGTCTTTAAAATTAAAAAAGGTTTTGATAGAGTCGATACAGAGAGAATGTTTCCACTTGTGGGGAAGAGCATAAGTAGAGGCCATCAATAGAAGATAGTCACCAAGAAATCCAGCAGGGAATTCGTAAGAAACTTTTTTACCCAATGAGTGGTCAGAATGTGGAACTCGCTACCACAGGGAGTGGTTGAGGCGAAAGGTATTTAAGGGGTGGATGGAGAAGAACATGAGGGACAAGGGAATAGAGGGTTACACTGATAGATTTAGATGAGGAAAGACGGGAGGAGGCTGGAGTGGAGCAGAAGCGCCGGCAAGGGCTGGTTGGGTCGAATGACCTGTTTCTCAGCCATATGCCCTATTGAATCCTATGTAAGGTACATTTTTGTTACTGATTACAGCATTCGAGTTGCGACGATACTGGAGTTGCACTGACAGGTGCACAGTTCCACATGCTTGCAGGTATTGCATTCAATTGGGAGATAGTCGAGTCATTTTCTGGTGGAATGCAGCAACAGATAAACCACACTGAGCGCGTACAATGAGCAGTGGGGTACGCATTTCATTCAATTCAATTATGGCAGCTGAATGATCAAATCAAGCAGAGGTGGTGTCAATGTATGCCCCGACTGCTTACGGTTGCATTCTATAATCGATCTAGTTAATTTTCTTTTTCACTGAAAGTTAAGTCATTCAGCACCGTTCTTTGGCCTGTAGATTCTGTGCTGGTAAAGAATAGCCTGGTTCCAGCTAGGCAAAGAGCCCGGAGTTTACACGTGGTCGAAGTCGGTTTCTGCCATTTGTGCATGAGCAACACCCCCTCACATCTTGGAGGGTAGCTCAGCCTTGAATTTTGCAAGTCTATCATAAGGTAAGTAACACGGGTGTGTTCAGGTGAGGGATAGCGTGAAATCCATGGCAGGTTACTGTAAACTATGTGATTACACACGTATCAGTAATTATGTTTCGAAACGCTTCAGCATGGTGATGGGTTTACACATATGTAGAGACCCGAGGAAACTAAACATGTCTTGTTAAACAGAGTTGAACTTTTGTTACTATTTTTGCAAAAGTACTTTTGCTCCATCTTGTGTTCTTGAGCTTTGCGTTGGTAGTCATATTATCCTTAATACCATGGACCCATCACAATAAATTATTGCTTCTAGTTCACGCAACTGTGTCATGTTCAGCCTTGTACTTGAATAATAACCGAGTAGTTACGTCTGTTTGTTTATTTCCTGAGATCGACCTTTCACTCAATCTTTGTACTTGAGTTGATTTACAGGTAACAGCAAAGAACCACAAGAGGAATCATACATAAAACCGATGGAAATCGGCTGAAATAGTATTATTCCTACATGAGCATGTCTAGTAAGTGACAACTTTGTCCTTTAGAAATTATAGGCTAAAAATAAAATGAGATGGTGCAGACCTGATATGAATTGATGATGGCCCAGAAATTCGGGTCGGGGGCTTCCCGTGGGTAGAAGCCCCCGACCTGCACTTACCTTGAGCGCCGGCCATTGAGCTGTGGGCCCGCGTGGGGTTCCGATACTGGGCCTCCTCCCACTGCCGGCGCATAGTGCTTGTGTATCCCAGGGGCACAGTTAGTTCGATGCATCCCCTGGGATCACTTGGGACATGGAGAGCCAATGGTAGCTGGGAATGCTTCATTCCTAAGTTGGACAGGAAGACCTGTCAAACTTATAAATACTACAAGCCCCAAAACATCACTAAATCTTCAAATACATTTTTAAAAAACCATCACACTTTTAAAATAATCTATAAGTTACATGAAATAACTATTTTAAACAATAATTTAATTTTTGAAATTTTTTTTTTATTTTGTAACGGGGCTAAAAATAAACTTACCTTTCTTTAAAGTATTTGAAAATAATAAACCTGCGGAAAAAATGTTTTAATTTTAATTAATTCACCACTTACCTTGTTAAAAGCAGGCCTTGCGACTGCTTTGTACATGTGTAACTACTCGAGACTTACCCTCCCGGGAAAACCTGCAAAAATAACGGAAGTTTGATGCACACACGCAGCCTCTCCTGCGCACGTGTTCGACTTCAGAACCCCTTCTTTCAGGTGAACGGAAGTGCTGGTTTACCACGCATGTGCAGTGCATGCACGCACCGGCACTTCCATTGGGCTTACAGGTGAGTACCCCATGCGTACTCACCCGTGGAGACCCGAAGTTCTGGGCCATTATCCCTACATGAGCGTGTCTAGTAAGTGACAACCTTGACCTTTAGAAATTATAGGCTAAAAAGAAAATGAGACGGGGTAGACCTGATAAGAATTGATGATATAAACACGATAATGAGAAATACCTTAAACTAAACAATGGTGATGTAGAATCGGTAGAGATCGAGGTAAGAAATAAAAAAGGGGAGAAAAGCTGCTGGAAGTATTTTATAGTTGGTTAGGGTATAAAGCAGGAATAAGAGGACCATATAACATGGGCACTGCAATAATCGTGGGAAACTTAATACTCATAGAGACTGTGCAAACCAAATTTTCAAAAGTAGTTTGGAGCACGAGTACATTGAATGCATTTGAGACAGTTTTCTAGAGTCATATCTTGAGGAACCAACTAAAGTACCGGCTTCTTACATCCAGTATTGTGTGATGAGAGACGGTTCATTCGTAAGCTTATATTCAAGGATCCTCTGGGGAGAGTGATAATAACATGATCAAATTTCATGTTACATAGAAACATAGAAGACAGGAACAGGAGAAGGCCATTCGGCCCCTCTAGCCTGCTCCACCATTCAATGCGATCATGGCTGATCATCCCAGTTCAGTACCCGGTCCCTGCTTTCTCCCCATAACCCTTGATCCCTTTAGCTTAAGAAATATATCCAACTCCTTCTTGAATATATTTAATGAATTGGCCTCTACTGCCTTCTGTGGTAGAGAATTCCACATGTTCACCACTGTCTGGGTGAAGAAATTCCCCTCATCTCTGTCCTAAATGGCTTACCCCTTATCTTTAGACTGTGACCCCTGGTTCTGGACTCCCCACCATCGGGAACATCCTTCCTGCATCTAGGCTGTCCAGTCCTGCCAGAATTTTATAAATTTCAATGAGATCCCCTCTCATTCTTCTAAACTCAATTGACGTTAAGCCCAATCGACCCAATCTCTCCTCGTACGACATTCCTGCCATCCCAGGTATCAGTCTGGTGAACCTTCGCTGCACTCCCCTCCATGGTGAGAACATCGTTCCTCAGATAAGGCGACGAAAACTGCACACAATACTCAAGGTGTGGTCTCACCAAGGCTCTGTACAACTGTAGCAAGACATCCTTGTTCCTGTACTCGAATCCTCCCGCTATTAAGGCCAACATACCATTTGCCTTCTTACCCACCTGCTGCACCTGCATGCTTACCCTTCAGCGACTGGTGAACAAGGACACACAGTTCTCGTTGCACTTCCCCTTCTCCCAATCTATTGCCGCTCAGATAATAATCTGCCTTCCTGTTTTTGCCACCAAAGTGGATAACCTCGCATTTATCCACATTATACTGCATCTGCCATACATCTGCCCAATCACCCAACCTGCCGAAATCATACTGGAGTTTCTCGTCATCCTCCACACAGCACACATGCCCACCCAGCTTTGTGTCGTCTGTAAACTTGAAGATATAGACGAGGGGACATAGTGCAATGTATCCAAGTTTTTTAGTGATACAAGATGGTGGCAGATGGAATATAATTGGCGAATTGTGAAGTTATCCACTTTCATAGAGAGAATAGAAAGGCAGATTTTTTAAAATGAGCAGTTTAGTAAATGTTGTTTATCAGAGGGATTCGGATCTCCTCGTACACGAAGCACAAAACGTCAATATGCAGGTACAACAACCAATTAGGAAAGCAAATGTTATGTTAGCATTTATTGCAAGGGGGTTGCAGTGTAACAGTAAGGAATACTTGCTGCAAATTTTATTGGCCTTTGTTGAGATCACACCGGGAATACTGGGTGTTGTTTTGGTCTACTTACCTAAGGATGGCTACACTAGCCTTCGAGATTCTGTAACGAAAGTTAACTAGCTTGATTCCTGGGCTGAGAGAGTTGGCAGAAGAGGAGAAATTGAGCCGAATTGACCTATGTTTCCTTGCGATTTGAAGAATGAGAGGTGATCTCATTGAAACGTGCAAAATTATTAGAGAGCTTGATAGCGTCGAGGCTACGAAGCTGTTTCCCTGGCTGCAGAGTCTAGAGCTAGGCTTACGATAATTGGTTGGTCATTTAGTCCTGAGATGAGGAGAATTTGTTTTCACTCAGAGGGTCGGAATATTTAGAATTCCCTATCCAAGAGGCTGTGGATGCTCAGTCTTCGAGTATGTTAGAGACTGGGATAGATAGAATTTTGGACCCTAAATTAATTGCGTGAATTGGGCAAGTGCAGGAAAATAAAGTTGATTTAAAATTCCAGCCATGACCTTATTGACGTGGAGCCCTCTTTTTTAAACATCTATTCCTTCATGGGCTGTGGGTTTCGCTGACAATCAAGCATTTATTGCATTTCGCTAATTGTCCTTGAGAAAGTGCTGGTGAGCCTCCTTCTTGAATAGCTGCAGTCCTTGTGGTGTAGGTACACCCACAGTGAATTTGTCGTCCTGGGTTTGGTACAACTGAATGGCTTGCTGGGCCACTTCAGAGGGCAGTTAAGAGGCAAACACATTGCTGTGGGTCTGGAGTCACATATAGGCCAGACCGGGTAAGGACAGCACACTTACTTCACTAAAGGACATTCGTGAACCAGTTGGGTTTTTACGACAATCCGATAGTTTCATGGTCACCTTTACTAATAATAGCTTTGGAATTACAGAATTATTTAATTAACTGAATTTGAAATTCCTCAGCTGCCGCTGTCGGATTTGAACTGTCAACTCTCGGATTATGAGTCCAGACCTCTTGATTACTAGACCTGGAATATAGACACTACACTACCATACCACTAATTTTAGGCCTACTCCAGCCCCTATTTCTTCTGTTCTTCTGTTCTATGTGTAATTGTAAAACCAGTAAGTCTAAAGTTGATCTACTTATCTAAAAACGTAACAATGTTATTCACTGGGTATTTGACCATTTTCTTTAACTCCTCCCTGATTTACTCTGGGTTACTGCATAAATAAAGGTGTTTGTGCAGCAGCTCAAAAGCAGGAGCACATATCCGGTTTCTTGAAGGATATAAGCCCAGTCATAGTAACCTGTGTAAGAATAGGTGACGTAATAAAACTCAATACCCACTTCGTTTGAGCATAAAGCAATGCTTTATTCAACTTGTTTCAGAACATGGAGGTATAGTTGTACTTCACTAGTTCCTTGTCTTACAAAATGTCCCTGCAAAGCTGGGCCCACGTCCCAATATTTATACTCGTTGGACGGCACCACCAGCTGGCCGTCCAGCGTTATTTCATGAGTAGTTTCTTGAATGATGAGATTTATAACAATAGGTATTAGTAATTTGGTAATATAAGCAATGGACTGTGTACGTCAGCCACAACACTTTAAAATTGCCAGATATGCTGAAGAGTAAAAGGATGGATTTTCTGTGGGATTCCATCTCAGGGTCAGGGTTATTTTCAGTGCTGTTCTTGCCCACACTGCACTGCGGACTCTACTGGCTGCTAATAGGTGTCTCACAGTCAGAGCATTGAGTAGCAAAATAACAAAAAATGGCAGAAAGGGAGTCGCTATGCAGCCGAAATAAGAACATGCTAGCCATAGTGGTGAAGTATAATAGCTTGATCTTATCCACGGCAATTTCTTAATTATATACATAGGTTCATATGCAAAGTTCCAGGCGATGTATTTAAAAAGCTCAGAACAAGCACCGTGCTTACAATCGCAGCTGCCATTTCCTTTTTTCAGCTTCTGGCAACAAATGGTGATAAAGTGGTCAAAAGTGAATGCGACGGTTAAACAGACAGAACAGTCATGGCTGCTTTAGCGAGGATGGTTTTTATCCGACATACTGGAGTAAGCAACAGATAAGTTCCGGGAAGTTAAATGTCGATGATCCGATGGCTTACGACCGAAATGATGACAACCAGCAGATCCACGGCTGCCATGGCTACCAGGCAGTAAGTGATGCATTTGGAGAGACCGCACTTTCCCCAGGACAGGATCGCAATCGCCATGCTGTTAACTGTTGAGAAGGGTGGGAAAGCATGAGAATTATTTGCAGGCGTTAATGAAAAGGACCAGTATGTGGGCACATCATAAAAATGTGTATATCTTAACATTCAGCGATTAAAGTCAATGCAAATTAAAATCGGGATTGATTTAAAATGGACTGCACACTCACTATTGCTCATTTTACTGTAACGGAAAAATTCAAGATCTGCACCATTGTTACTGCATCCTGCATGCGAACATATATACTAGCAAATATAGGTTTCAAATTTTAACATTAAAACATCAAACAGAAATTTAAGAAGTCTGGGTTATTGTGACGTCATATTTGGAAGTCATAAGAAGAAGCAACTTGTCGCCTTCTTCTAACTCTGACCTCTTTTCCATCCGCCCATCATTGGCGGCTGTGCCTTTCAGCCATTTATGCCCCAGACTCTGGAAAGCTCTCTCTAAATCTCTCCACCTCTCTCCGAACCTTTAAGATCGTCCTTAAAAAATACCTCTTTGGCCAAGCTTTTTTGTGACCTCTCCTAGTGTCTCCATCTTTTGCTCGTTTCCATTTTTGGCTGTATTTTTAAAGTGAGTAAGAATGTTTTGCTGGTTAATGGTGCTACATAGTTGAACATTCTTTTTGGTAATTATGTTATGTCGTAATCTCAAATTACTTTGATCATTATTTTGGTGGAAGCACGAACGGTTTGAATAAACATTTGTTAATGGCTTCCCTACAATATCAGACAAAGGAATTTTAGACTCACGTACTATGCTTTCTGAATCTATTACGCTACAGCCCGATGTTAAAACCATTGGCTTACAACGATTATTACATATATCTTCTACCTATCTATATATATAAATGGATCGTTCTGTCTGTCTGTCTGTCCTCAGGTGTGCATCTGTCCGGCTATGCGCTTGAAAGTTATAGAGCGTACCTACGCGTGCGTTACGTCAAAAGAAAGCTTACCATTCCAAAACGGTCGTAAGCGTATTTACGATTCGGTCGGACAAAAATTGCGCCCGCGGTATCCAAAAAACGTTCAACAGTCCACTCATTAGAATCTCATTATCCGCTCATTAGCGATAGAGTGACCTCGAGGTCGACCTGACGCGTGCAGCCGGGCCCTCCTACAGTCGAGTGACGGGTCGATTGAACAATCCTATGCTTTGATGACCTGACGGTCGACCAATCGGTGCGTATATGGGCGGGCCTTATCGTTCTGAAACAAGGTGAGGCACCGCCATCTTGATTCCAAACTTTTCCTTTCTTTTTCACGCTTTCTGCGTCTTTAAAAAAAACATTGCTTTTAAAACACATATTGTTCTAAAAAAAAGTTAATTACTTTCTAAATCTTTTATCTAATCACATTAATTTTCCTACCTTTCCCCGTTTTTCCAGGTAGGGCTCGAAGCCTCGGCCTCTCCTCCGCACCCACGCCCGAGCTAGGCACCTCCCGGCCCCAGTCAACAAGCGGACCCCGATCGCCGCCAGCTTTGTGAAGGCTGGAGGGGCGGGCCTCAGCCGAGCGCCGCTACCGACGCCATCTTAGTAAA